>NC_064646.1:426498254-426804650 GCF_023864345.2 Schistocerca serialis cubense
CTGTTACGCTATTATCTACTAAGATTTAAAAAACTTCCTGGTAGATTAAAACTGTGTGCCGGACCGAGGCTCGAACTCGAGATCTTTGCCTTTCGCGGGCAAGTGCTCTACCAGTCGGCCTTCAGCCGTGATGCCGTGCGGACGGGCTCGGGCGCCAGGCAGCGCTCCGCAGGTGTTGTTGTTTACCCGCTAGCGCGCGGTTGCGTTGTTGTATTGCCTTGTAGTACCGGTACCGACCCGCCAAGGCGTTCTCATATCGACAAGCTACAATCAAACTAACGTTCAACGCGTCGTACGCGAGACCGAAGGCCCACGAAATTGAACGGTTTCTTCGAGACATCATGCACTTAGAACGGCAAGAACTGATAGGCATTCATTTGTCTATTGTATCCAGCACAGTGTACCTCAAACTGATTGACGAAGCGGCCTGTGACAGACTACTCCAACGATCTGCAAACGGCTTTCGCTTCTGTCACGCAGACGGTAATGTGAGCGTGATAGGAGTTGACCATGCTGGTCTTAGGGTGCGTACCGTGCGCATCTTTGAACTACCGTTCGAAGTTCCTGCCAACCTTGTCGTAGATGCGCCGCGGCCATACGGGACTGTTCTGAGCCACACAGAGGAGAAATGGAACACATTCGAAACGTACCCTGTCCTTAACGGGGTACGGAAAGTGCACATAGAACTTGAGAAGCACGTCCCATCATATGTTTTCGTTGGTGGCTGCCACGCAATTGTTATGTATGATGGCCAACCGAGGACCTGCTCGGGCTGCGGCCAGGAGAGCCGTGTTAGAACTGAGTGTCTGCAGCGACGCCTCGTTCAGGTGCCCCGCAATGAACTTCCCCAACGATCCACGATGACCTCTCTTCCGCTAACGTATGTAGAGGCGGTGCGACATGATGTGATGGATGATCAAAACCTGCTACCTCCTCCAGCCGCTGCGAACTCCGTTGAAGTGTCAGCTCCATCGACGACGCCGCAGCCAAACAGTGCAGAGTTTCCTACAGCCTCTGCCCACCGCAGCGTCGTGGGCACCCAGCCGCCGTCACTGTCGGGATCGGACACAGGGATTCCTGGTGACCGAGACCGTGTCGAGCCCCACAAGCAGAAATCACCCAAGCGACACAAGAAGGGGCGATTGTCAATTGAAGAACGGGACAGGAATGTGAAGCCGGTGGAAGACATCGACTTCGTTGACTCGCCCACAGTTGCAACGGACTCCAGTGGCATCATTCACCGGAAGGCGCCTGAAGACAATGAACACTCTCCTACATCTGGTGGCCCAGAAAACGAGGCGCATTGCGTCGACTCCCAAAATGTGGGCTCCTATGAAAGCGACCAGCCACCACTGACATCACAATCCTCTGTTGGTGATTGGGCAGACGATATGGAGGCCGATGATGCACAGCAAACATAGATATCGCCACCAGAGCACATGGCTGACATTGAGCCCGGAGTGCTCTGCCAGTCAGGGGATCATACGGCACAGTAAAGCATAGCATGCGTCTGGGTGGTCGTGTGGTGTACGAGATCACTGTGGGCTTGCACCAGCACACTGCCTCCGCCACTTGATATGTCTCAGGCCTACCGTGTGGGAACAGTGTATGTCAATGGTGTCCACTCCACTGTCAAGACCCGCATGTTGCACGACATGATCAGAGCACCAGACTTGGACATTGCCCTTCTCCAGGAGGTCCGTCCCGAGCTGCGTTTAGACCTATATGGCTACACCACCTACAGCCTACCCTCAGGTGATGGCGCAGGAGGAACGGCCATCCTTCTCCGAGATGGTATAGACGCGGTGGAGGCATCGCTCTCACACTTGGCGCAGTCCGCCTAACGTCTACACTCCCTCTGGTAATTCGCACCGTGGTGACAAGCATGTCTTCTATTCGGAGGAGGTGGCCCCACTTTTGCTAGGAAATATGGACCATTACATAGTGGGCGGCGATTTTAACAGTGTTCTGCGGCCCGAGGACCAGATACCGCATTACGTCCCACGCCCGGCTCTACAAGCATTGATACGTGACCTCGCGCTCCACGACACATGGCTCTTACATCATGGGAACCAGCGTGGATATACGCACTTTACCCGCCATTCTGCCAGTCGTCTGGACCAGATATACGTCTCACGTGCCATCCGCACAGCGACCCGTGTTGCAGAACTCTGGCCGACGGCCTTCACGGTTCATCTCGCGTATTCTGCGCTATCACCTTACCCCGACAACTCACAAGACGCAGCAGAGGCCCGTGGACGCTGAACATCTCACTCATCTGCCTCCTACGTGAGGAAGCGTGTCGGCGAGCAGTTACTGACACGTGGCGTCGATGTATCAGGCGCCTGCCCATGTATGCTTCCACGTTGCTGTGGTGGCTGGGATGTGTCAAACCTGCACTCCGAAAGACCCTGATGGCCTACGGGCGTGACAGATCGAACTGGCAAAGGACAACATCGGAATTTTACTATTCAGCGTTACGTGAGCTGGCGACGCAACCGCCGTCTCACGAACGTCAGATGTCCGTACAACGCATCAAAGCTCGTCTACTTCGCATCAGGGCATAGCAGCTAGAAGGTGTCCGCATCCGTGGGCGAGTGCAAGACTGTATCCCCAACGAAACGGTATCAGTCTGTCACATTGTGCGCGAGAGGCGCCACCGCAAACGTCAGCTCATAACGGCGGTAAACACGGTTTTTCCTTGACGGCTACGATGGCCGACAGATTTCAAGCACCGGCCTTATTTTTAAAGTCCGATACGCCACCCTGACACTGCCGCAGCGGGCGGACGGTATCGGTTTAATTCATGTACACTCCTGGAAATGGAAAAAAGAACACATTGACACCGGTGTGTCAGACCCACCATACTTGCTCCGGACACTGCGAGAGGGCTGTACAAGCAATGATCACACGCACGGCACGGCGGACACACCAGGAACCGCGGTGTTGGCCGTCGAATGGCGCTAGCTGCGCAGCATTTGTGCACCGCCGCCGTCAGTGTCAGCCAGTTTGCCGTGGCATACGGAGCTCCATCGCAGTCTTTAACACTGGTAGCATGCCGCGACAGCGTGGACGTGAACCGTATGTGCAGTTGACGGACTTCTAGCGAGGGCGTATAGTGGGCATGCGGGAGGCCGGGTGGACGTACCGCCGAATTGCTCAACACGTGGGGCGTGAGGTCTCCACAGTACATCGATGTTGTCGCCAGTGGTCGGCGGAAGGTGCACGTGCCCGTCGACCTGGGACCGGACCGCAGCGACGCACGGATGCACGCCAAGACCGTAGGATCCTACGCAGTGCCGTAGGGGACCGCACCGCCACTTCCCAGCAAATTAGGGACACTGTTGCTCCTGGGGTATCGGCGAGGACCATTCGCAACCGTCTCCATGAAGCTGGGCTACGGTCCCGCACACCGTTAGGCCGTCTTCCGCTCACTCCCCAACATCGTGCAGCCCGCCTCCAGTGGTGTCGCGACAGGCGTGAATGGAGGGACGAATGGAGACGTGTCGTCTTCAGCGATGAGAGTCGCTTCTGCCTTGGTGCCAATGATGGTCGTATGCGTGTTTGGCGCCGTGCAGGTGAGCGCCACAATCAGGACTGCATACGACCGAGGCACACAGGGCCAACACCCGGCATCATGGTGTGGGGAGCGATCTCCTACACTGGCCGTACACCACTGGTGATCGTCGAGGGGACACTGAATAGAGCACGGTACATCCAAACCGTCATCGAACCCATCGTTCTACCATTCCTAGACCGGCAAGGGAACTTGCTGTTCCAACAGGACAATGCACGTCCGCATGTATCCCGTGCCACCCAACGTGCTCTAGAAGGTGTAAGTCAACTACCCTGGCCAGCAAGATCTCCAGATCTGTCCCCCATTGAGCATGTTTGGGACTGGATGAAGCGTCGTCTCACGCGGTCTGCACGTCCAGCACGAACACTGGTCCAACTGAGGCGCCAGGTGGAAATGGCATGGCAAGCCGTTCCACAGGACTACATCCAGCATCTCTACGATCGTCTCCATGGGAGAATAGCAGCCTGCATTGCTGCGAAAGGTGGATATACACTGTACTAGTGCCGACATTGTGCATGCTCTGTTGCCTGTGTCTATGTGCCTGTGGTTCTGTCAGTGTGATCATGTGATGTATCTGATCCCAGGAATGTGTCAATAAAGTTTCCCCTTCCTGGGACAATGAATTCACGGTGTTCTTATTTCAATTTCCAGGAGTGTATATAAACGTGCGCGATCGCTTTATCTCAACACTATGCGTCGCACGTCGACCTCTGCCCACGCCACCCTGACGGGCACCCTGGTAACGGAAGTGGCACCACACTCTCTGCATCCCCCGGTTTCTGTAGGACACATTTCACCGGCACTCGCCCACATCAGAGAGTTCTTCAGCTACTTACGGTCAGCACGAAAGACTATTATCGCCTCTGTCAACAGCAGCAACCTATAAATGCGGTCGCCCACAGACATCCTGAAGTTGCCTGGAACACGGTGTGGCGAACGGTACATACGCCTTTTCTACCTACGACGGCGCGTTCGTTGTGGTACGTGGTTGTGAATGGGAAGTTCGCTACTCGTCAGAGGCTACATTCCATTCATCTGAGAGACGACCCCTTGTGTCCGACATGCTCAGTCGTTGACTCGGATGCACACCGTCTGACTTGTAGCGCGACCAGCGAGTGCTGGCTACTGACGCAGCGCATGCTGGCATTACTCTTGCGGCGATTGCCGGAGTTTATCTTCCCGGATGATATATTGCGCCACGACGGCGTATACTTTCCATGAACCAGGACGAACGCCGTTAAATGGCTAAAAGGCATGTCCCTTTACTGCATATTTTGCGATGCTCTCAAAGGCACACTGGACTTTTGGTCCCTCTTGATGACCAAAAATAAATCCAGCCGAAGTACAGAACCCGTTTCGCAAATTATTTAGGTTCGTTATTTATGGATCCTCCTGCTCACTGAGGCGTTCCGGGTATGAGACGCTGAAAATGAAGAAGAATCCTGGAGCATATCGATCCTCTACGGACGGAATAGGGGGCAACCCCTCCCAACAGACGAGAAGACGACTCGGACGCTCAACTACGGCGGTTGTAGGATGTTTTTTGTAATGAAACAAAAATAAATCCATAAATACAAAAAAGTTTAAAAATGTTACAAAAAATTAAAGAAAGAAAGAAATAAAACAACATAGACCAACCCACTAATCCTCTTCCTAATCTTTCGATCAGGTCCCGAGTTCGAGTCTCGGTCCGGCACACAGTTTTAATCTGCCAGGAAGTTTCATATCAGCACACTCCGCTGCAGAGCGAAAATCTTATTCTGGATACTAAGATTTAGGCGGACATCGCTACACATTTTTAAAAACAGCGGTGTTGCAGGCAGTTTTGGGAGGAAAAAGGAATGTTGCTGCGTTTGTGACTTATCAATTTACTATTAGAATACTACCCACTATGTCACGGGATCTGAATCATCAGAAACTTTGCAGTCCTACCCGTTCACAGAATAAAACTATGGGAAAGACTCTCGTTAAAGCTACTATCCTCACAGATCCAGCAGCTGGAGAAGTCTCTCCTGAACCCCTCACATTAATGAAACCAACCCATTTACTCATTCACTCTAAGTGACTTCATTTCCCAATCAAGTTTTCCTTTGCAATAACAATAAACAATGTTCAAGGTCAGAACGAGGGGAAGAGAAGATGGACAGAGAGAGGGATGGCGAGAAAATGGATACAGAGAGATACACCTTGGCCGTGCGAATACTTTAATATTCGTTCGTACTTAGAAAAATTCCAGGCGAAGTGGAACTCTTAACATATGAGAAGCATTAGATGATGCGCAGCACTGAACTTTAACTTATTTCGGACGTATTTTGCAAATAATATTGGATATAATGCGGGAATCCACTCGTGATTTCGCGCGTTTTAATATATTGATCGCCGTAGTGGACTTCATGTATATATGATCTGGTGAATATTTTGTGTTTAGTTTAACCGAATGGCACTCTGTTTTTCGAGTACCGGATATGGTTAAATAGTATTAGTGGAATCTGCAAACAATCTAATTATGCACTCAAGCAAACTTTACTGCATTTGAAAATTTTAATTTTTTTCATAATTATTGAATTATTCTAGGACCACAATTTTAACTACTTCATTCATTTGACTGACTGAATAAATCATCAGTTCATTCATTTTAAATCCTTTGGTGTCACCTGCAATAGTTATTCAGTAGAATATAACCATTATTGTTATTATTATTATTATTATTATTTCTTTCCTTTCTCAGACGTTATGTCTGGTTAAAAATTGAAAGTGACGCGGACCTTGATCAAGCGTGACTTCCTTTTAGCTGTACGGTATATGTTACATTGCATTTAGGAACTTTCGGATAATTGAACATGTATCAATAATTACAAATTTCTGTAGTTGTACATATACGTTTGCATGTAGCTGTATTGCGTTGATGTACTGGTGGATATAGTGTGTTATGACTCCTGTAGTTGATAGTGTAATTGGTATAATGTCAACTTTATCCTGATGCCACATGTCCTTGACTTCCTCAGTCAGTTGGATGTATTTTTCAATTTTTCTCCTGTTTTCTTCTGTATATTTGTTGTATTGTGTATGGATATTTCGATTAGTTGTGTTAATTTCTTCTTTTTATTGGTGAGTATGATGTCAGGTTTGTTATGTGGTGTTGTTTTATCTGTTATAATGGCTCTGTTCCAGTATAATTTGTATTCATCATTCTCCAGTACATTTTGTGGTGCATACTTGTATGTGGAAACGTGTTGTTTTATTAGTTTATGTTGTATGGCAAGTTGTTGATGTATTATTTTTGCTACATTGTCGTGTCTTCTGGGGTATTCTGTATTTGCTAGTATTGTACATCCGCTTGTGATGTGATCTACTGTTTCTATTTGTTATTTGCAAAGTCTGCATTTATCTGTTGTGGTATTGGGATCTATAATAATATGCTTGCTGCAATATCTGGTGTTTATTGTTTGATCCTGTATTGCAATCATGAATCCTTCCGTCTCACTGTATATATTGCCTTTTCTTAGCCATGTGTTGGATGCGTCTTGATCGATGTGTGGCTGCGTTAGATGATACGGGTGCTTGCCATGTAGTGTTTTCTTTTTCCAATTTACTTTCTTCGTATCTGTTGATGTTATGTGATCTAAAGGGTTGTAGAAGTGGTTATGGAATTGCAATGGTGTAGCCGATATATTTATATGAATGATTGCTTTGTGTATTTTGCTAGTTTCTGCTCGTTCTATAAAGAATTTTCTTAAATTGTCTACCTGTCCATAATGTAGGTTTTTTATGTCGATAAATCCCATTCCTTCTTCCTTTCTGCTTAATGTGAATCTTTCTGTTGCTGAATGTATGTGATGTATTCTATATTTGTGGCATTGTGATCGTATAAGTGTATTGAGTGCTTCTAGGTCTGTGTTACTCCATTTCACTACTCCAAACGGGTAGGTCAATATTGGTATAGCATAAGTATTTATAGCTTTTGTCTTGTTTCTTGCTGTCAATTCTGTTTTCAGTATTTTTGTTAGTCTTTGTCTATATATTTCTTCTTCTTCTTCTTCTTCTTCTTATTATTATTATTATTATTATTGCTTGGGTAATTAGACTAAATAATCGCAGGTTACAGCCGTTTTTTCGCCGAGTTTAGTTGGTGTGCATGAAAACAGACATGTACACCTCAACCCTATGAGTATATCGAGCCTCAAATTTAAATAGAGCCATGCATCGTCCATTGCCTGTAGTGCTTAATCTCACATCACATTCCACCAGAAGGCACCATCATTCTTTAAGTCCCAGCAGTGAAATATTTAGGTGAGTGGATATCAGGTAATGAGACAGAGCTTGCCAATAAATACCTGATGTCCCAAATGGGAGAAGGTGTACCGTTCCTGCAAGAGCATTTTCATCTGCAAGCACCTTACCGAGAACCGTAAACTCAAACATTACAACTCAGTAATAAGGCCCACAAGATTATACGCCTCTGAACGGCCTCTTCATGAAAAAAATGTGTGTGAAATCTTATGGGACTCAACTGCTGAGGTCATCAGTCCCTAAGCTTACACACTACTTAACCTAAATTATCCTAAGGACAAACACACACACCCATGCCCGAGGGAGAACTCGAACCTCCGCCGGGACCAGCCGCACAGTCCGTGACTGCAGCGCCCATTGGCCGCTCGGCTAATCCCGCGCGGCGCGTCGTCACTTGGTACCTCTCATACGACAGTATCATGTTGCCATTTTTAAACAGGACATTGCTTGTCCAGAGGTGACACTTGTCTCTTTGAACTGTCTGTGTGATGTTGAAGTACTCCCGTCACCATCAAGAATCCCAGATCTGTCCCCGATGTGTGACCAGCTCCGACGTCAACTCCATCCCAATGCCAGTGTCCGGGATATCAAGGACCAGCTAAAACAGCTGGTGGGCAAACTTTCCTCAGGGTAGGAAACAACGTCTTTATGACGCCCAACCCAAACGAATCACTGCATGTATCCAGGCCACGTGGGATGCAACATCATACTGATAAGTGAGCTTTTACTGCCAAGTTCTTTGTAAACTTGCATCGACTTTATAATCACTGTAATAACATCGCAAACCTCCTGAAACCACAAAGCTTCATTCGTCTCCTCCTCCGATTCTAGGTTTTTTCACTTTTTTGTCAGACAGTGTAAATTGTATTATGATCTATGTTTTTTTTTCATTTTATTTATTTATTTGTGTATGTTTGCTTTGGTTACCGAAATCAGTAATACACTAACTGTTTGATTTTTGTCAGTAGATGCGATATCTCTACAAAAGAACAACCAGAAAATATTGTTGCATTTAATTCTCTGGTTTGCCATTTAGGTTGAATATTTCGAATCAATTATCTCGTTCTGGAAACGATGGCACGAGAAAACAACTCAGTGCTGAGTTAAGACATTACACTGAGGTGACAAATTCATGGGGTACCTTCTAATGCCGTGTGGTGCTGCCCTTAGTGGATTGGAAGTCACCTGCAAAAAAAAAAAAAAAAAAAAAAAACTGAGTCATGCTGCCTCTATAGCGAAAGTGTTACCTGCGCAGGATTTAGAGCACGAATTGACCTCTCCATTACGTTCCACACATGTTCGATGGAATTCATGTCGGGTGATCTAGGTGGCCAAATCATTCGCTGGAATTGTCCAGAATGCTCTTCAAGTCAATCGCGAGCAATTGTGGCCCGATAACATGGCGCACTTTCATCCACAAAAGTTCCATTGCTCCCTGGGAATACGAGGTGCATGAATGTCTGCAAATTGTCTCCAAGTGGCCCAACCAGAGGACCCAGTCCATTCCACGTAAACACAAGCCACATCATTAGGGACCCACCACCAGCTTGCGCAGTGCCTTGTTGGCTACTTGGGCCCATGGCTTAATGGTTCTGGGACACAGTGGAACCGGACCATCAGCTGTTACCAAGAAAAACCGGGACATTTGACCAGGTCATGGTTTTCTCGTATCCATCCGATATGATCACGAGCCCAGAAAAGGCGCTGCAGGCCATGTGTTCAAAAAATGGTTCAAATGGCTCTGAGCACTATGCGACTTAACTTCTGAGGTCATCAGTCGCCTAGAACTTAGAACTAATTAAACCTAACTAACCTAAGGACATCACACACATCCATGCCCGAGGCAGGATTCGAATCTGCGACCGTAGCGTTCGCTCCGTTCCAGACTGTAGCGCCTAGAACCGCTCGGCCACCACGGCCGGCGCAGGGCATGTGTGCTGTTAGCAAAGGCACTTGCGTCGGTTGTCTGCTGCCATAGTCCATTAACGCCAAATTTCGCCGTACTGCCCTGGCGGATACGTTCGTCGTACGTCCCACATTGATTTTTTCGCTATTTCACACAGCGTTACTTGTCTGTTAGCACTGGCAACTCTTCGTTAACGCCACTGCTTTGTCTGTTGTGAAAGGTAATGCATGAAATGGTGTTCTCGACACAGTCTTGACACTGGATCGCGGAATATTGAATTCTCTAACGATCTCCGAAATGGAACGTCCGCTGCCGCTAGTTCCAACTATCATTTCGCGTTCAGAGTCTGTTAATTCTCGTCGTGCATCATAATGATGTCGGGAACGTTTTGGTGGGAATCATCTGCATAAAATGCCGATGCTCAGTCTTTTTATCTCTTGTGTACACGTTACTACCACCATCTGTATATGTGCATATTGCTATCTTTTGTCACATTAGTGTACTTCAACCAAGTAAACAGGAATGACAAGTAGATGAAAGTAGGTGTTAGTTTTTGATGAGAACTTGGTAAATGGCGCTATTCGATGTACCGTGTGAGTAGAAGCTCCTGATGGATCGCAAGATGCGAACAAGCAGGTAGGTCAGGAGTTGAGCGTGGTGAAAGTTCCGTGGACTGAGAAGAAACCAGGAGAGTCAAGCGGAACGTTAAGTCCAGTCATCCAGTCTGTGACCGGAGGCAGTCCAGTCGTGATGCTTGCGCTGTGTCCTTGTTGAGAACTAATTGAAGTCAGTTCGTTCACAAAAACAGCCTTATTGCATTCTTCTTAGAATTCAGCATTATTTGGTTGGCCGATATAAACGTGCCGCGAGTGTGTTTGTGATATCAGCGAGTGCAGAAGAGGATGAGAAAATCGACGAACATATAAAGAAAAGCCGCGCGACTTGGCGGTCGTACGAGGTTAGTAAGACAGTTAAGCTATTGTACTTAGCCACGAGGAGGGAACCCCTACAACTACAGTCGTTAATATATCTTGTTGCGACCATGGAAGCATATTTCAGGTTTTTATTCCTATCGTCTTGAGTCACTCGACAATTAGAACCAGTATTTGCCAGGCTTAACTATATTTCTTTGTACTAAATAGAGGGCACAACATCATGGCGAAGACCTAGCTAAACTCCGTGATGCCACTTATGGATGGAGAATTCAGGTTATTGACTGCTCTGAACAAATAGTCTGACGTGTTTGCGCAAAATTATTTCACTCTATTCATAGCATTTCAAAAAGTAAGTTGAATACGTACAAAATGGTCGTAAGTGTACTGGGTTAGTGAAGAACATCAGAAAAGAATGCAAAGTTTCAGAGACAGTTTTACGGAATAAAATTGAAAAAAAATCACTTGAAGTCTGACACAGTCCGTCTTGCACAAAGTCAGGACCATTATCTGAATTGGTATCGTCGTCATCCTCACCGGCATTGTTAACAAAATCTTGCTTCAAATCACGGAAAATTTCGTCGTCTGTAAGAAAACCTGAAGCCGTGTATTTCGCTTCTTTACGTACTCAACGAATAGCTACCGGTGTCCAGCAGCTTGGGCTGGGTTGTTTTCAGGGAAGAGACCAAACTACAAGGTCATCGGTCTCATCGGATTAGGGAAGGAAGTCAGTCGTGCCCTTTCAAAGGAACCATCCCGGCATTTGCCTGGAGCGATTTAGGGAAATCGCGGAAATCCTGTATCAGGATGGCCGGACGCGGGATTGAACCGTCGTCCTCCCGAATGCGAGTCCAGTGTGCTAACCACTGCACCACCTCGCTTGGTCCCAGCAGCTTGATTTCATATTAAAAATGGTTTTTTAGAAACTACATGTCCGCAACACAATGAAGACCGATCGAGCCCGTCAATATACATGATTTCGTATATAAAAACGAGAAAAATTTAAACCTTGTCATATGTCGAGATCGGCAGTCTACTTAAATTTTCGCTTCCCGTCAATAGACGGGATTGGTAGTCAGTGTTAATAACAGCAATAGCACTTACATTTAAGCGTATTATGCCATACGAGACACCAACACAAATGTTCAATAAAATTTTTTAATGTCATTTTTCTTCTACTCATTTTACTGGATTACACAGCCTTAATTTAACTTCGTATTTCTTATTAGAGATGTTTACCGTATGTGAGGTTGACCACATCTATAATACTCATTCTCGAATCCATGATTTTTCTGTTTGGTATTTATACTATAACAGCCGATTGGTACGAGGCACATACGCGAGTAAGTTGTCAGCACTGGAAGACAAACGAGAAACGCGCTACTTACCCCTCCACCCATGGGGTAAGCGGTCAACTTTACTTAGATTACGGCCGAAGTCACCAACGTCAATTAAAATTAAGCATATCTTAAAATACTGCTCTCTCTGTAAGTATTTATGTTCGTTACTGCGCTGGAAAACTACACTCTCAAGAAGCTCTTAACGTTAGTAGACGTTTGTGGATCCGGCTGTTAATTGATACATGCATATCATTATAGAACAGAACAGCAGCCGGCACAAACACTTGACTGGGGCCGCAGCAGTTTGACGACCACTGTCTTTATGGGTATACTAAGGAAGCATTCTAAATTTGCTCAGTAATTACTTAAAGCACTGAAACATAAATTTTTGTCGAAGCTGATAGGCAATCTGCAACTGGAATTAGGTGACTGGGTGACCCTTTTGTAATATGTACAGCGTAAGAGCGCTGTAATAAATGTCTGACAGGCTGCGCGCGGAATCGCAGTTTAAAGGGAGGGATTCGGATTTTACATGTAAAAAACGCGTTTTTCTGGAAGGTTTCTTGAAGCGCATCACTTCTCTACTTTAAACTTGTACGAATCGGTTCAAACTTTACACGAAGATAGATAAATGGATAAAGTCAAAACGAAATTTTCTTATCAATAGTATTTGTCCGTTGTCGAGATACGATGTTTTAAATAGGAGCTAAATGTACCACGTGTCCGCCCCTCGTGGTTTCGCGGTAGCGTTCTCGCTTCCCGAGCACGGTGTCCCGGGTTCGATTCCCGGCGGGGTCAGGGATTTTTCCTGCCTCGAGATGACTGGGTGTTGTTGTGTCGTCTTCATCATCATCATTCATCCCCATTACGGTCGCAGGAAGGCAACGGCAAACCACCTCCGTTAGGACCTTGCCTAGTAAGGCGGTGCGGGTCTCCCGCATCGTTCCCCTACGCTCTGTAAAGAAGCATGGGACTTCATTTTTTTCAAATGTACAACGTAAAATTCGTTCTTATGTGAACTGAATGCGCGGAAACGGCCTAAAGTGAATCAAATGAATTAAAAAAATGCATTCTTACGTTAAACTGAAAACTCGCTTTCAAAAACCTAGCTTCACTCAGATTTTACGTGCGTAATAAAAGTTTTTTTGTGAGCTTCTTTACGCACCGCATTCTGTGTTTCATACTTTTGCGAATCTGTTCAAATCTGGTACGAAGGGAGACAAATACATGTAATTAGTAGTTGTCCTGTTGTGTGCGTGGAAGCTTTATCCGTTGCCACGGTGTAAACAACGTCGTTCGAAAGACAGTAAATAACATATACACTATCAGTCGTCGCCAGACTCAACAAAAATCTACATCGGTCAGCACGTAATGGCAGTCTAATGTCAAAATTATGGCAGAGTGAAATTTGGGAGCCAGAATGAAAAACAGGAAGACTCCCAGAGTGGTGATGCATGTGTCCTAAACTTAAATGACACGCTGTGTCATACTGCACGGCATAACAAATATCATGTTGGATTACATGATGGCTCAAAATGGCTCTGAGCACTATGGGACTTAACATCTGTGGTCATCAGTCCCCTAGAACTTAGAACTACTTAAACCTAACTAACCTAAGGACATCACACACATCCATGCCCGAGGCAGGATTCGAAACTGCGACCGTAGCAGTCCCGCGGTTGCGGACTGAGCGCCTAGAACCGCTAGACTACCGCGGCCGGCCAGGATTACATGATAGCATGCGTCATGATGTTAACACGACATCATGTATCGTGTTACTTTACTTGACTCGATCGATGAGTACTGATACTAACAAGTAAAAAAGCGCGAATATGTCAAGATGTTTTGATTTAAATGTGTTTCAAGCTGCCAAGACGTCGATAAGCTAGTTGCCTTCTTTTACACACCTAACTCTGTCCATGACATATTCGCCTTTTTTGTGCTATGATAGGAGCGTTTTTAAGTCTGGTGTAGATAGAAGTCTGTCATGACTTGTGGAAATGGAGTAATTAGGGAACAACCATACATGTGCTTTTCGGTGAGAACACAACAAACAGCGGCTCTACTTTTTCTCTCATCAGTATTGTCACTCGTCACGAACACGGCACAAAGCGCCAGACCTGAGAGAGTTCAGAAGGGAACTGGAGTGGAAAATGAAGACAACCAACACAGATTCAGTTAATTTGAATTTTAGTTAAGAAGTCCAATAGCATTTAACGCCACCTAACTCCCACAGATGGTTATTTAACACGTGCTGTGTCGCTAAACAGTACTAGATATGATACAAATGTACACGTTAATTGACGAGATCAAGTGTGTCGAGATTTTATATGTAGTATTTCTTCGTAGCGATCAACAGAGTGTCACAGGAAGAAAGATCAGCATTCAGGAATGTCACAAGAGCGATAATTCGAAGCGAAAATATCTAGTAAAAATGGGCTCTAAATGCACACTTCATTTTCGGTACTCTGAAACAAATCTCTTTGATTTGCAGACTTTCAGACTTGTTTTAAGTATGGGCCAAAACAAGAAAAAGAGTCCAGTAAATATGGGCTCTAAAGTACATACCTTAAGAGCTATGAGCACTTGTTCATCGTCGCTAACGTAAAACACATCTCTTCCACTGAACAAATGCTTTGTCTTCATTTTTCCCTTTAGTTCCGGTCTGAGCTCTCTCAGATCTGGCGCTTTGTGCAGTGTTCGTGACGATAAAGTGACAATATTGATGAGAGAAAAAGTAGAGCCGTTGTTTGTTGTGTGATTGCATCTGTGTTGCTTCTTTCTCACCGAGAAGCACATGTATGGTTGTTAATTTTCTAATTACAACATTTCCACCAGTCATGACAGACTTCTATCTACACCAGACTTAAAAATGCTACTATCACAGCACAAAAAAGACGAATATGTCATGGACAGAGGTATGTATGTAAAAGAAGACAACTAGCTTTTCGACATCTCTGGCAGCTTGAAAGACACTTAAAATGCTGATAGTTTTTAACGAGTTTATTTTAGAACCCATGTGTTGTGGACTTTCTGCTTCGAATGATCGTTTCTATAATAATCTTGAATGCTGAAAATTCGTCCGGGGACACCCTGTGTACAATGTGTTATTGTTTTTTGGTAGAAATATTACTTCGCATTTGTTCTGTTTATCTGACGGATTCTGATAATGGCTGTGGCCGAACCACGTCAAAGGGCGTGTTTTAAAATAATAATAATACAGATACCGATCAAAATGGACAATTAAAATGGCCAGTGTTAATGAGCGCACACTCATACAGTTATTTTATGTCGTTTATAGAAAAATGGCTAAAAATGGCTAAAAATGGCTCTGAGCACTATGAGACTTAACATCTGAGATCATCAGTCCCCTAGAACTTAGAACTACTTAACCCTAACTAACCCAAGGACATCACACACATCCATGCCCGAGGCAGGATTCGAACCTGCGACCGTAGCGGTCGCGCGGTTCCAGACTGTAGCGCCTAGAAGCGCTCGGCCACTCCGGCCGGCTATAGAAAAATGATATTTTCTTTCTTCGCGTTATCAACTCTCCTCTTTCACGTCTTGAACAGCTGATCGTACAAATGTCCCTTGTGGTACAGCGCGCAGTAGTGCATACGAATTGCTCCTACCACTGTTTTTTGGGACGAGTAATTTATATTCTAAGCTCATTATCTTGTTCTGAGAGTTCCAGATATAACCCGTGGTCTAGCGGTAGCGTCTTTGATTCATAATCAAAACGTCCTCGGTCCCAGGTTCGATCCCCGCCACTGCCTCATTCTGCCAACAGCCTTGTCAAAGAGGGCGGAGGAGCGGATAGAGGTTCAGGGCACTCTCTTGTCCTAGGGGTGGGAAATTGCCCGCAAAGGCGGAAGAATCAGCAATAATCAACGACATGAGGATGCAGAAGGCAATGGAAACCACTGCATTAAAGACACGTAACGTGTATCCACAGGACATGTGGCCTGTAATTGAAGAAGTGTCATGATGATCTCTCCATTGGCAAAAGATTCCGGAATAGTCCCCCATTCGGATCTTCGGGAGGGGTCTGCCCAGGGGGAGGTTACCATGAGAAAAAGATTGAATGATCAACGAAAGGATAACGTTCTACGAGTCGGGGCGTGGAATGTCAGAAGCTTGAACGTGATAGGGAAACTAGAAAATCTGAAGAGGGAAATGCAAAGGCTCAATCTAGATATAGTAGGTGTCAGTGAAGTGAAGTGGAAGGAAGACAAGGATTTCTGGTCAGATGAGTATCGGGTAATATCAACAGCAGCAGAAAATGCTATAACAGGTGTAGGATTCGTTATGAATAGGAAGGTAGGGCAGAGGGTGTGTTACTGTGAACAGTTCAGTGACCGGGTTGTTCTAATCAGAATCGACAGCAGACCAACACCGACAACGATAGTTTAGGTATACATGCCGACGTCGCAAGCTGAAGATGAACAGATAGAGAAAGTGTATGAGGATATTGAAATGGTAATGCAGTATGTAAAGGGGGACGAAAATCTAATAGTCATGGGCGACTGGAATGCAGTTGTAGGGGAAGGAGTAGAAGAAAAGGTTACAGGAGAATATGGGCTTGGGACAAAGAATGAAAGAGGAGAAAGACTAATTGAGTTCTGTAACAAGTTTCAGCTAGTAATAGCGAATACCCTGTTCAAGAATCACAAGAGGAGGAGGTATACTTGGAAAAGGCCGGGAGATACGGGAAGATTTCAATTAGATTACATCATGGTCAGACAGAGATTCCGAAATCAGATACTGGATTGTAAGGCATACCCAGGAGCAGATATAGACTCAGACCACAACATAGTAGTGTTGAAGAGTAGGCTGAAGTTCAAGACATTAGTCAGGAAGAATCAATACGCAAAGAAGTGGGATACGGAAGTACTAAGGAATGACGAGATACGTTTGAAGTTCTCTAACGCTATAGATACAGCAATAAGGAATAGCGCAGTAGGCAGTACAGTTGAAGAGGAATGGAGATCTCTAAAAAGGGCCATCACAGAAGTTGGGAAGGAAAACTTAGGTACAAAGAAGGTAGCTGCGAAGAAATCATGGGTAACAGAAGAAATACTTCAGTTGATTGATGAAAGGAGGAAGTACAAACATGTTCCGGGAAAATCAGGAATACAGAAATACAATTCGCTGAGGAATGAAATAAATAGGAAGTGCAGGGAAGCTAAGACGAAATGGCTGCAGGAACAATGTGAAGACATCGAAAAAGATTTGATTGTCGGAAGGACAGACTCAGCATACAGGAAAGTCAAAACAACCTTTGGTGACATTAAAAGCAACGGTGGTAACATTAAGAGTGCAACGGGAATTTCACTGTTAAATGCAGAGGAGAGAGCAGATAGGTGGAAATAATACATTGAAAGCCTCTATGAGGGTGAAGATTTGTCTGATGTGATAGAAGAAGAAACGGGAGTCGATTTAGAAGCGATAGGGGATCCAGTATTAGAATCGGAATTTAAAAGAGCTTTGGAGGACTTACCGTCAAATAAGGCAGAAGGGATAGATAACATTCCATGAGAATTTCTAAAATCATTGGGGGAAGTGGCAACAAAACGACTATTCACGTTGGTGTGTAGAATATATGAGTCTGGCGATATACCATCTGACTTTCGGAAAAGCATCATCCACACAATTCCGAAGACGGCAAGAGCTGACAATTGCGAGAATTATCGCACAATCAGCTTAACAGCTCATGCATCGAAGCTGCTTACAAGAATAATATACTGGAGAATGGAAAAAAATTGAGAATACGCTAGGTGACGATCAGTTTGGCTTTAGGAGAAGTAAAGGGACGAGAGAGGCAATTCTGACGTTACGGCTAATAATGGAAGCAAGGCTAAAGAAAAATCAAGACACTTTCATAGGATTTGTCGACCTGGAAAAAGCGTTCGACAATATAAAATGGTGCAAGCTGTTCGAGATTCTGAAAAAAGTAGGGGTAAGCTATAGGGAGAGACGGGTCATATACAATATGTACAACAACCAAGAGGGAATAATAAGAGTGGACGATCAAGAACGAAGTGCTCGTATTAAAAAAGGGTGTAAGACAAAGCTGTAACGTTTCGCCCCTACTCTTCAATCTGTACATCGAGGAAGCAATGATGGAAATAAAAGAAAGGTTCAGGAATGGAATTAAAATACAAGGTGAGAGGATATCAATGATACGATTCGCTGATGACATTGCTATCCTGAGTGAAAGTGAAGAAGAATTAAATGATCTGCTGAACGGAATGAACAGTCTAATGAGTTCTCAGTATGGTTTGAGATAAATAGGGGAAAGACGAAGATAATGAGAAGTAGTAGAAATGAGAACAGCGAGAAACTTAACATCAGGATTGATGGTCACGAAGTCAATGAAGTTAAGGAATTCTGCTACCTAGGCAGTAAAATAACCAATGACGGACGGAGCAAGGAGGACATCAAAAGCAGACTCGCTATGGCAAAAAAGGCATTTCTGGCCAAGAGAAGTCTACTAATATCAAATACCGGCCATAATTTGAGGAAGAAATTTCTGAGGATGTACATCTGGAGTACAGCATTGTATGGTAGTGAAACATGGACTGTGGGAAAACCGGAACAGAAGAGAATCGAAGCATTTGTGATGTGGTGCTATAGACGAATGTTGAAGATTAGGTGGACTGATAAGGTAAGGAATGAGGAGGTTCTACGCAGAATCGGAGAGGAGAGGAATATGTGGAAAACACTGATAAAGAGAAGGGACATGATGATAGGACATCTGCTAAGACACGAGGGAATGACTTCCATGGTACTAGAGGGAGCTGTAGAGGGCAAAAACTGCAGAGGAAGACAGAGATTCGAATACGTCAAGCAAATAATTGAGGACGTAGGTTGCAAGTGCTACTCTAAGATGAAGAGATTAGCACAGGAAAGGAATTCGTGGCAGGCGGCATCAAACCAGTCATTAGACTGATGACAAAAAAAAAAAACCATGATAATTGAAGCCAGCAATTCCATGCACAATTAAACCTTAAAATTTGCATGCATTCATGCACCTTCACATGATCGCACACTTAGAGGAAACACATGCAATGTCAGAATTTAGTAATTTGTTGTGATGCATGTTATTTTCTTTTAAAACAATGTACAACAAGCAAATTCTCCACTGACTTGGGGTATCTCGGCATGCTGGTCCGCTGTGCTAGCAACTCTGGATTCGGGAGGCGACGTGGCTTGAATCCGTCCGCCAGAAACCTTGAAAATGAATTTCTGTAACTTCCCATTTTCTATTTCGGCAATGCCGCGGTTGGTCCCTTATTACAGGCCACAACCAATTCCTTCCGAATATCTTTCTTTCCAAAAAGATTCCAGTTCCCTTAAAGAGGCATCCGCTCTGCATAAATTAAAAGGCGAGCTGAACATCTCTCTGGATATCCCCGGCGCTAAAAGCGGTATGACAAATAAATAATAATCAAAATTTTCCTCATTTAAACTCATGTATTCATCTGCTGGGACATTCTTTAAGGCACAAAATGATATTTTTCACACTGCAAAAAGTGAGAGATGTATACTTGAATGAGGAACCTGGGAAAAGAGTAAGATTGAATAATTCCGGTTTCTTTTGCATTTTCGCCACCAAGAATTGTTTTAACTTCTCTGTTGAACACAGAGTTCTTCGTTCCAAAAGCCCTGCCAGTAATAATCATGGTGTACTAAAAAATTTGCGCCCGTCCTTGTGTGATCACTTCCTCAGCTCAAGTCCAAACTGAAAGAAGAAAAGTGCAAAATGATCTTGGAGTGTGAAGGGAGATTGGAAACTTCTGCTTCTTAGTGGTTTGCCAAAATGCGAGACTCCTAAGCAAGGAAATTGTATCTCCGCTTGGTGAAAACTCCGAGATCACTGTGGAATAAAATGGTGTATCGTTCTCTATGGAAATAAATGAATAGGATGAGTCTTTTTAAGATTCTCTTTGACAGATCGGACCCCCTCCCCCTCCTCTCGGCTTTGACAAAATCCTGGCCACCTCCTTGACGATAGGGAGCTACAAGCACGGAACAAGAAGTAAGCTGCGGAGATCCACTAGAAAATAGCCAACCTCTAACGAGGGCGCACAGACACACAAACAAGTGGTGACGTGATTACTATTTGGTGTGCATTTCAGGTTAGTGGTGGGAGCAGCCGTGCGAGGGACGCTGAATGCCTTACGAGAGGAGGGGACGACTTCTCAATATAAGGCCCGCCCCTCCACACGCTCCAGAGAGACCAACCAGCGCTCGTTAGCGGCACAGTCTGACGTAATGGGTCTCACCGGCAGCAGAGAGTGAGTACCAGGAAACACTACCGAGCCGCCCCTTCTGCTCGTTAGCTTTGCTGCCTAGTGTATTTCTAAAAATGCAACTGTAAAAGATTTTCTGCAAACGCAGTAACAAAGAGGAAATATTCTAGATCACTACAGGCCTACTCAGGGCCGGTTCGAAAACATTTTTCCACACGAGTGACATATCATTAGTCGTCCCCTTCCCCATTCCCTCCCTCCCTCTCTTATGCATTAACGGTAGCGCCTTGTGCTCTTTCTGAGACCATTAAAAATAAATCCAGTGACCGTGGAAGCAGATTGTTTTCGAGACTAATTATGATTCACCCTGTGCACAAATCTGAACTGTCGGACGGAAGATGTATTGTGGCGAAGGTGTCAGCCGATATTATCGGACGGACTCGGGCGATCGCGTCTGTCGACCGTTGCAGGTGCCACTGTAAACACAGCCTTAGGCTTCATGGAGGCCATCTCTTACCCTCTTCCTTGGCATTCCCGGGAGTCTCCTACCTGGGGGGATGGAATCCAGGAGCTTCCGTGGCCACCTGTCCCATCCGGGCTCACGACCAGTCCACTGCATTAGCTTGCTTCTCACGATTCATCCCGGTACAGTTCATCCCCCTCATGGTGGTGTCTTACCCTCCATTCATCCGAGTTTGAGCCCGACATCGGACTAAAGATCTTCCGCGGCACTTTGAGAAGTTTAAGAAAGTACTGCTTCCGGATGCTCCGCATCTCGCAGCCATATAGTACCATAGGTTGGATCAGCGTCTTCTATACACGAGTCCTGAATCGTCTCTGGACAGCAGCAGTTTTGTTAGGCTGTAGGAGGGTTGATTTCATGCATCGATCCTGGCACTGATCTCCGCTTCGCATGACGAGTTATCGGTGGAAAAGCACTCCTAGGTATTTAAAATCGTGGGCTCTGCGTTAGGAGCGGCCTCCCGCCCTCACTGACTCCAACTATCCAGTATCTTGACCCTCGTCGACGAGCCAGAAAGAGGTAATCCGTTTTGGCTTCATTCATGAGCAGCCCAAATTTACTGGCTGCCATCTCCAGTGCCCTGCTCGTTTGTTTCAGCTTCTCTATTTGCTGCGTAGACAGATACCATTTGCATAGGCTAAACATGCCAAAGTCTTCCCTTCGATCTACTTGTAAATTCTTTCGAAATTCTCTTTAAAGGTCACGTGTATGATAGTTTCAAGGGAAAAACTGAACAGCAAAATATATGTCCAAATTTTGATTCCGTTCGACCCTGTTTTCGCGACGCTACTGATAATCCAATTTGATGTTATTTAACTCCTGTTGTAGCTCCACTAAACTTTTGCCGAATCTAAAATTTCTGCAGTTTGTCGCCGAAAGAAAATTACGTGAATCAATTAGTTTTCTAAAGGTCCATGTTATTGTTATTAGAAATTCTTGTACCGAGATGCAGGCGCTGGAGTAACTGAGGGTGCTCCTGTGGTCTGAAGCCATTCAATGACATGAAGATCATCCACAACCAGGTTTTTATAATTTTTTTATATTTATGGTACATGACGCGCATGACACATATCAATAACACAAAGCAGATAGATTCAACTCTAAAAAATTCTTTAGAAAATAGACTTCGAAGTTAAGATCATTTTCAGAAGCGGCTGGATGGCTCACTCGGAAGTTCTGAAGAATGGTAAACGGGTAACCAATGAATCGCTGGTTCCAATCTCACTATGGTGTCTCTGTTTCATATTTTTCTCTGTTCGAATACCTACTTCTTTTAAACGTATAATTTAACAAATATATAATAATTAACGCATCTTTAATCACCTTTCTTCTTCTTTCTAATAACATATTGCATGCATTGTAACATAAATCCTTAATTATCGATATGTTATAAAAGAATGTTTAAATTTTTTAAAAATTAAAAACTTATTAACAAATTTTTGTAAATTAAGAATTTTTATTTGCAATGAAAAGTGAAAGTTTGCATGCAAAATGTAATTTGGAAGATGATACGTATTTTTAATAAAAAAATGACAACATATATGTTAACTGGAAAATATTTTGTGAATTTTATGTATACGTGATGTAGGTATTCGAACTGAACGAATGAATTGAAGCAAAAAAAGACTATAGCAAGAGTTAGGAAGAGTCGAACCAGTGATTCATTGATTATCCGATTACCATTCCCCAACGCTACACAGTGAGTCATACATCTAGTCTTTAAACCTATCTTCATTTTAGTGATTAAAATTTCCTCGGACAAGTTTAAAGTTGATTTTCTCTAGAATTTTTGAGAGTTGTATCATACGGCTTTGGATGGTCAATATTCCAGTTCTGAACTTGATGTACCTTAAATGTAAAAAATAATAAAAATAAGATTATCGTGTGGTCTGCTTGTGAGTGCCCTAGTTCCACCATTCCCAATACTCTTTTATCCGGGTCGTAATACCGACAACCCAGGAACTCGAACGTAGCAAACCAGGGAAGAAGCGGCGGGACCGAAGTGATGGTTAGATAAGTCCCTGCCAATTGCGCAGGCACATAAGGGGCACAAAAACTGACAAAGAAACAAGAACGAAAGAAGATTTAAGAATTAACCGGTAGAGGTACGTAAGTTCTCCCTCCCCACGTGTTCCTGTCTTCTGTCTATGAGAAGAAGCCTTTTGCTCGGTCAGCGACTTAAACGCATACCGTGTCACAGTGCCAGTTCTACAATGTCGCTTCTTCCCAGTAGCTTCTTAAAAGAGATGAGCAACATCTTGAGAGCTGAAGTTTCAGCGAACAGAAAATGTTAAAAAGATTGTCAGGTCGAACACGGGTGAATGACTGTCTAATTTACCTGTCTTATCGACTAATTACGTTATAGCTGCTAAACTTGACTTTAGTGACGTAATCAAAGAATTTGATCCATTCCGAGCACGGAAATGCAAAGTAAAATTATGATAAAAAGACACTTCTTAGAAAGTGACATTTTCTCGACTCTTAATTATAGCACTTTCCCTTTCATTTCTCGTTATTATTTTATGCAATGCTAATAATTTATGAAGACCAAATAAAATCTGTTCTTTATTACATGCCATGTTCAAACCAAAGAACAGTAAAATATATATTTTGTTTTATTTTCAATTTTTATAAAGTTTATACAATTTGTAATTTATTGATCAAAATGATACATGAAGCTGTCGTGTGCAGTATTTATCGTCAATGTCCCAGAAGGAATAATCAGTATTCGGGGATATGGTAGGAACGCTTAATCGAACTAGACAGAATAGGCGTAGAAAGAACACTGTCGAAATCCCTTAGCTCTTCAATGAATGAGTTATTGGAATATGTGGTAAAGTATAGTTACGTACACAAAGAAGAAATAGCACAGGAGAAACAAAAGTAAGTGTCAGGTGATATTGTTGGCTGGGTTATCCCGAAGGATAGGTTCAGTCACCTAATCGGAAACTATTTTCTTCTTTCCTCACAGTGAGTGAGGGTTCCATCTTTTGAGTATCTGTTGAGTATAATAGAAATGTGCTTAGGATGGTGGTAAGACTGGGAGAAAATGGACAGCTTGAAGCCCTGCCTCCTATTTTTGAACAGCACTAAGCGGGCTACCGAGTTTAACATCCCCAGCCGGTGATCACCATAGACGATGTCTCATGCCCTCATTCCGTGAGACGCTGTGAAATGGTAAGGAATTTAACACAGAAGATTGGCGCAAAATCTGTCGATCAGGAACTTCACGTCTCCTCGCTAACCGGCCCAATGGTTGTGGTGAAAGTGTCTTCCACCACCACGATTCGAATCAGCCAAACTAAACCAGAGTCACAACTTTATACTTCTCATCAAAACGCCTATATACATGATGAGCAACCCCAGAAAATATTTCATGCGCCTTAAGACAGACAAGCCAGCTTACATATACGCACGTGAGGCAGATGAAGTAAGTTGGGTTGCATACCTCTAAGGTGCATGAAGTATTTTCTGGGTTAGTTTTATTTTTCCAATCCTCTACGCAGCAGTGGCTATCGATATAAAGGAAACAAAGATTTTTGGGAGACATGCAGAATATTTGAATCCTTTAAATAATATAGTTACGAGGAGTGTAATATTGTCAATAGGTAATCTTATCTGCATCTATATTAATATTTAAAGAAGAAACGTTTGATAAGTTCTTCAAATTTTTACACAATACTCTGATTAACATTCGAACGGAAATAGGCTATATATTTTTGTAAATAACAACGTACATCTTTCGTGTTAAGACTGACTGTAAGAAAAAAGTGCTGCGCTGTGAAAACATACGGTTTAGTTCTCTTTCTCGCGCTTAGTTTTAACTTCTACTGCAGGGCACTTAAACCATTAGCCAAATTGTTCCTGCTACATATTATTGTTCTTCCACATTTATAACTTTAAACAAATATTGTGTACACAACAATATGCTGTTTTCTTTCCATCTTCGTAGTCGGTTTTAACTGAAAACAGAAAAGTTTTATTTATAGGTTGTGATTAGAATGCTACGACACAGACTGAATCGTGCAAAACTTTGTAATGATACACATTCGCAGATTAAAACTACGCGGAGTAATGTCAATGAAGCCAGTACCCTTCCAGCAGCTAGAGAGGTCGATCACCCCTTCATTTTAGTTAAGTTCATTTCCTAGTCAATGTTTCATTGGCAATAGCAGTAAACAAAGCTTGAGACCAGATATTGAAATACGCTGGAATTGATGTAGGATAAGAGTGGTCAGTTGAACGTTGCCCTTCCACGAAATGGTAGATCAGAAAACTTGTTCGTACTCTTACCACACAGTATTCAAACAAAACGAAAAATGTTGTACGTTCTAAAGTATGGTAACTATACTGTGTACAAAAAAATTAAAAAAAAACAAAACACTAAAAGCAATAAGTCATTTTCATTCATATTCTATATGATTTATTATAATTTCGTCTACCATACAATCAGTGGGCGAAGTCGCGCCGAGGAGCCGAAATTTTCGTCGTGAAACAATTGACTGGGATAACCTTCATTAGGACATATATCCAATTGCCACACATATTTAGCAGTTGCGAAGCACTGCGGGGTTTGCTAGTAGGAATAGTGGAAGGGGCAGTCTAATGAAAACGAAACACACGGAAAAAAGTAAGTAACTGTTTACTGTTTCAAAAGTGATCGCCCTAACTGTTATTACATTTATCACGCAGTGACACAAGACAGTCAGTGACTTCCTGAAAAAATGTTTGTGGTTGCATACAGACTGAAGTCCGGTGTGCATTTCTTCGTCCGACGCAAATCGACGGCCGCGAATGTCTTTCTTCATGTGTCGGAAAATATGAAAACTACATGAAGAGAGACTGGGACTGCACGGAGGATGTTACATGGCAGCTTATTCCCAAACTGTCACGCAACATATGTACATTGGGCATCCACTTGACCCGTTGAGCCACACCCTGCGCACTTGCGGGGCTGTCCTTCACTGTAACCAAAAACATTAATGTAAAGTGGAATATGTTTCTGTAGGTCTACTTTTAGTTGTCTGATGCCATTCAGTACGGGTAACTAATGAGTTCCACCGCTTTTCTGGAATATTACTGGTCACTTCCGTGTAAGACGATATTCCTGCAATTGTGGCTTCAAATGGAAATTAAATAATCCGCGTTCTTCTTACACCAAAACTGGTATGGGTAACACTAATTGCAATAACGTTTCCGTCAGAATGTTTGAATTTACAAATTTCACCACTATATTCGACAGTTCTACCATAAAGGTCGGTATTAATCAGTTTGACATTCACAACACTACTCACGATTGACGTGCGGATACTGTGAGGCGTCAACTGATCCACATGGTCTGGACCGACCTATAGTCATATCGCTTCCCATAGGTTCATGCGGTTTAATAGCAACTGGAGCGCCACAGATTAATGATAGGAAATGGATGGCTTTAGCAAATAGAAGACTTGGGCGTTGCATCTCAAAGCAGGTAGTAAAAACTGGATCATCTATGAAATGAAATAATGGCCCACATTAAGCCCAAAATATTTTAAAGTTCTCTCCTAACACATATATGAACAAAAATTAATCACAGAATTTGCTCAAGGTTGAAAAATACATAGAACTCGAAAAGTAAGAGTTGCTGAACATGAAATAGTTACGATCTAAAATCTAGATGACCTCCTAAAAGTCGGTTAGGCGAACAGAAAAGACTGGCCTCTTGCAAATCAGTTGCGGAAAGACAAATTTGATCGCTTTACTGCGCCAGAGCAATGGAAATCTACTACTACATGCAAACTACATAACTGACAGAGACGTGAATCAATCCTCAGCGTCTCAAGAAAACTGCAAGATTGTTGGAATCCGTTTGACCTTAATAATGAGCCCGCAAAGGATCGGTAAGCCTCGTACCCTGCAAACTGCGCAGTAGAAAGTTGCGAGTGCCACCATCCCCTGGTCTCTCCAACACATCACTTGCTAACTGCGGCAACGTTCCTTCTCTACGTCTGCGATGGAAATCATCTTGTCAAGATCTCCAGACAAACCTCCTCAAAAACCCTAGACGAAGTGTTCGTCGCTGGGAAAGAAAAGTGTGTGAATTTCTAAGGGACCATACTGCTGAGGTCATCGGTCCCTAGGCTTACACACTACTTAAACTAACTTATGCTAAGAACATCACTCACACCAATGCCCGAGGGAGGACTCGAACCTCCGGCGGGAGGGGCCGCGCAGTCCGTTACATGGCCTCTAACCGCGCGGTCACTCCGCGCGGCGTTCCTCGCTGAGAGTTCTCTCTACAAAGCCTTATTTTATGTATACCGCTAACTGCGAGAGGGGTTTATTTTTCTCCCATATGCGATAACGCACATCCATCATAGGAATGGGAAAAACCGATCGATTAAAAGCGATACCTGTATTTTAGATCTGCATAACTGCTATTTTTCGGATTTGTTTGGTCCTGGTTACAAAACGTGTTTTCTTTATTTTTTACTGACAACCGAGTAAAAAAAAAACGCAATATCAATTATCGATAGCAGCAGTGCTGAAATTTTTCGTTTTGTAAATAAAACCTTTTTAAAAATGAAGTAATTTTGACTCCTAAATTTTGCATTGGTTTGAAATATTACATTATTACTGAACATGGGAAAAGCGATCAGTGCGATTTTAATAACAATGACAAAAAAAGGAGCAACACACACGTGGTATAAGAATTGGTGCAGCACAGGGGCGGTGGCAAGGGGGGGCTATGGGGGCTATAGACCCCCCCCCCCCCCCGCACCCCATGGAGTATCATTTTACACTGGATAAAATGACTTTCGAAATCAGTGAATACATTACTTCAACAGATTCAATCATTTCTTTTATAATTATGTAGCAATACAGATTGCACTGTATTTCAAACACATTTTAACAAAAGAAGAGCGGCAAATAGCTTACTGTCTAAACCAATAAATATCATTTAACTTAAAATGGACGCCTTATTATTTATTAATATACATTGGATGTATATTAATGTACCAGTTACAATAATCAAGAAAGCTAAATATGCTCTTTCAAATATCCATAAAGAGAGATTTATAGACACTGCAAATATCATTGACATATTCAGTAAAAAGAAACAGAGACAAATGAGCATGGCAATTGAGAACAAGACGGAAATATTTAGTGAATTTTGTTACAGAATTTTTTTTATATTCATGTCAAGCTCAAGTTTTTACATTCATGTCATCTTCTGTATCCAGAAAATTAATGAAAACTTATTTGTTGTAAGTTGATCTTTTTGATGGTTTATGTAATTTATAAAATCTTCCATGTTAAAATAAGTTTTTTTTACCCTGAACTCCAAAATAATTATCAAAAACTACTTTAAGCTACACTAAATTTTACCAATTTGTCGGTGGAGGACCCCAACTCTCCTTTTGTTAAGCGATATTCCATTCAACCAACCAACCTTCCTTCTTCCAGAATGGCCCCTGGTGTAGCACTGTTGAGACAATAACGTCCCTGTCGCTCCACGTGCCGTGGCTTAAGGCACGCTTGTAGTGCACTTTGCAAGTCTTTCCTCACCTGATTTAAATGGTGGTTTCTCACTGTCTCGCCGGACATCCGTTGCATTGCAGATTGGCACCAACCCTAGCCTGGAAAGATTATTACGAAGTGACGAAACAATGAAGCACAATGCTGTCTGCCGTTTCTATAAAATTATAAAAGAGGAAGGAAATTATGATAACAGAAAAAATTAAAAACTTAGCAACGGGCTACTCACAGTATACAATGAAAATACACTCCTGGAAATTGAAATAAGAACACCGTGAATTCATTGTCCCAGGAAGGGGAAACTTTATTGACACATTCCTGGGGTCAGATACATCACATGATCACACTGACAGAACCACAGGCACATAGACACAGGCAACAGAGCATGCACAATGTCGGCACTAGTACAGTGTATATCCACCTTTCGCAGCAATGCAGGCTGCTATTCTCCCATGGAGACGATCGTAGAGATGCCGGATGTAGTCCTGTGGAACGGCTTATCATGCCATTTCCACCTGGCGCCTCAGTTGGACCAGCGTTCGTGCTGGACGTGCAGACCGCGTGAGACGACGCTTCATCCAGTCCCAAACATGCTTAATGGGGGACAGATCCGGAGATCTTGCTGGCCAGGGTAGTTGACTTACACCTTCTAGAGCACGTTGGGTGGCACGGGATACATGCGGACGTGCATTGTCCTGTTGGAACAGCAAGTTCCCTTGCCGGTCTAGGAATGGTAGAACGATGGGTTCGATGACGGTTTGGATGTACCGTGCACTATTCAGTGTCCCCTCGACGATCACCAGTGGTGTACGGCCAGTGTAGGAGATCGCTCCCCACACCATGATGCCGGGTGTTGGCCCTGTGTGCCTCGGTCGTATGCAGTCCTGATTGTGGCGCTCACCTGCACGGCGCCAAACACGCATACGACCATCTTTGGCACCAAGGCAGAAGCGACTCTCATCGCTGAAGACGACACGTCTCCATTCGTCCCTCCATTCACGCCTGTCGCGACTGGAGGCGGGCTGCACGATGTTGGGGCGTGAGCGGAAGACGGCCTAACGGTGTGCAGGACCGTAGCCCAGCTTCATGGAGACGGTTGCGAATGGTCCTCGCCGATACCCCAGGAGCAACAGTGTCCCTAATTTGCTGGGAAGTGGCGGTGCGGTCCCCTACGGCACTGCGTAGGATCCTACGGTCTTGGCGTGCATCCGTGCGTCGCTGCGGTCCGGTCCCAGGTCGACGGGCACGTGCACCTTCCGCCGACCACTGGCGACAACATCGATGTACTGTGGAGACCTCACGCCCCACGTGTTGAGCAATTCGGCGGTACGTCCACCCGGCCTCCCGCATGCCCACTATACGCCCTCGCTCAAAGTCCGTCAACTGCACATACGGTTCACGTCCACGCTGTCGCGGCATGCTACCAGTGTTAAAGACTGCGATGGAGCTCCGTATGCCACGGCAAACTGGCTGACACTGACGGCGGCGGTGCACAAATGCTGCGCAGCTAGCGCCATTCGACGGCCAACACCGCGGTTCCTGGTGTGTCCGCTGTGCCGTGCGTGTGATCATTGCTTGTACAGCCCTCTCGCAGTAGCCGGAGCAAGTATGGTGGGTCTGACACACCGGTGTCAATGTGTTCTTTTTTCCATTTCCAGGAGTGTATGAAGTACGAATAGCTGATCTGCCGACTGTGTATCGATAATGACTTTATCTGCTTTCAGCCCTTCAAAAAGGACAGATTAACACGAAAAACAAAGTTTATCGACCTCAGTTTTTACCTTTTAGCAGCGACTATTCGCAATGCCCAAATAGTGGTATGATCCCCGACTGAAACATCATTTTTGAGAAGAGTTTCAAAAATTAGAACAATAAGAGAATACTGGTGATTTTTTGTATATCCAAGCACTTATAAATTTTCGAGAAAAGCAGCGAACGGTGAATGGACTACGTTTCCCTTTCTTTTTATATTTAATTTACTACTTTGATTCTATGTAACTTGAAACTGAGAGAGTCTTTGTTCGATGTCTACGTTTATTAAAGAAAACAACAGGAATAAAAATCCGAAAATCCGTTATTTTAGAAACCGGTAATTTTGAGCGGTTTTAACAGTCAGGCGAAACTGGCATCGGAAAAACCGCTATGGGCGAATACCAGATGTTTCAGTGATAACCGCCATTGTAACACAGTGCTTTTCTTCGCAGCAGTCTTATTCGTAACTGTTTTCATACAACGTGGCCAACAATTTATTAATCCAAGTCGTTTGAGAAATTTGTTTGCCTACTTTGTTGACTTTCATTCCTCATTGCTTTACGTCCTTTATTAAGCCTTCCACGACTACCAATTTCGGTGCGGAAAAATACGAATAAAAAAAACCTGCTGATCACATATGAGAAGCAAACACAGGTTCTCTACTCCACAGCGAGATACTTCGGTCGCTGCCCCAGAGGCGCTTTCCTTGAACAGCGCATACGTTAAGCGACAGTCATAATAGTTACTTGTCTCTATTTCTAGGAAATCGCATATATGTTGATGATAAATGCTTAATTTGCAATTATCTATGTAGGAACGGAAAACTTTATCGCAAGTGTTAAACTGTGTACCTCGTAATTCGTCTTCAACTTTAGGGGTGGTTTGCTCAAAAAATTTTAGTCTTTCATTTTAGGTTGTGAGACGCGACCTGCCAGATATGAGCCGAATCAGTAGGCCGTGCCCGAAACCTTCACCTTGTTAGTTTACAGTGACTACAGGAATACAGTAACCATTTAATGCTGGATGCAGGAAGGTTGAGTACCTATCATGTGTGAACACCTACTGTAGGGTTTTCGACAGAAAGAGGAGAGCTTGGAATTAGAGAGATATTTCAACATCACAAACGTTCACTAAGGCAGCACCAGTCGCTAGTCGGATTTATCACGGTGAAGCAGCATGCTGCTTTTACGTGTTCTTTTATTTTTCTAAATTCTCGTCTAGCAGTCCTAATGTTTGCACAGGTAACAGTATTTGCTTGGAACTGCACCTGAAGCCACAACAGACAGCCTAGGCACGAGGTACAGTTAGGCATGGTAATTTTCCGCGCACTTCCAGGAAAAAATATGTAGGAACGGAAAACTTTATCGCAAGTGTTAAACTGTGTACCACGTAATTCGTCCTCGATAAGTAGCACTGCGAAAACTAGGTCACAGGTGCATACTCTAATCTAAGACAATATTCCACCAAACGGAGTGTGTGTGGCACAGTGTCATCAGTGCCGTGAGAGAGATCAGTATTAACATTTACATGTTATCTATACCGCAAGGCGAAGGGTACATCGCACCAATACTACCGATTTTCTTTCTTTTCCATTTGCGCATTTGTAACGGATCTGTACGTTCTTTTCTACTCGTAAACATATTGTTCTCCAATCATCTTTTATTATTTATTGCGAGTGACTGACCATGACAACTAAGGTGCTTGACCTTTCTACAACCACATCTGATCTCGGACTCGTTGAGGAAAACAGTAATACTATTTGAACTCTATTTTAGAATAAACGGAATTATCATTTGGCCGATTAGACTGGTAGCCAACGGTCTTGCCGCTGTGGTAACACCGGTTCCCGTCAGATCACCGACGTTAAGCGCTGTCGGGCTGGGCTAGCACTTGGATGGGTGACCATCCGGTCTGCCGAGCGCTGTTGGCAAGCAGGGTGCACTCAGCCCTTGTGAGGCAAACTGAGGAGCTACTTGATTGAGAAGTAGCGGCTCCGGTCTCGGAAACTGACACACGGCCGGGAGAGTGGTGTGCTGATCACATGCCGCTCCGTCTCCACATCCAGTGACGCCTGTGTGCTGAGGATGACACGGCGGTCGTTCGGTGCCGATAGGCCTTCATGGCCTGTTCGGGAGGAGATCATACTGCTGCTGGAGCGATTAGTGGACAAACTAGAGTGTAGCTGTACCCAGAAACAAATTATGCACTTCACTCTCACCTTTATTTATCGTTCTGACAAGAAAGGTTTTCGCTATAGCAAAGTGTAAGCAATTATCACTGAGACAGGAACCAGTACTAAATCACCTTGAGAAATTTATTCCAGGAAACAAATAATTCTACTCGCTAACAACGGTCGCCACGTCCTGAAAGGACAAATTTTGAAAGCAAGTCTGTTTATTAAACTTAGAACAGCTAATGAATTTACAGTTTAATAAATTTATTTAATGCTTTTTGTACCAGAACGAAATTAACAATATCTTAAATGACTGTCTTCCCAAACATTGCTTTATGAACATTTCAAGGAAAAATTGTAGTAATTGTTATTAGACTGAAGTTACTTTATTCTTGAGACTTCTGGCAAATTATTTGAAGCAAAATTTAAGCATGGTGTGTTAAAAATGGTTCAAATGGCTCTGAGCATTATGGGACTTAACTTCTGAGGTCATCAGTCCCATAGAACTTAGAACTACTTAAACCTAACTAACCTAAGGACATCACACACGTCCATGCCCGAGGCAGGATTCGAACGTGAGACCGTAGCGGACGCGCGGTTCCAGACTGTAGCGCCTAGAACCGCTCGGCAACGTGTGTTACAATGCGATCCGCTATAGTTGTGTGTCTCCACTTCCTTACTTTAATAAACATCTCAAATATTCAGTTAACTGTAGTTACTTTTCCACACACTAATTATAATTTTTAAGATAAAATTTAAATGAAGTAGTGATAGGCACCTGACATAAGATGATAACACTTATAGGGAATTAACTGTCAATTTATTGAACCAAAAATATAGTGATAGAAAAAAATCACAACAGCAAACAATAATTAATATAGAATTATGAAAATACATTAAGTCTAGGAAACAAATTTAAGTGATTAACTTTCCAAGATCACTGATTAATGTAAGCTGAGATAAGCCATTGCAAATGTGAAATGCTGCTACATTAATAACTAGTGTAACCGCCAGAATGTTGAATGAAAGCATGCAAACGTGCATGCTTTGTGTTCTACAGGAGCCGTATGTCAGTTTGTGGGGTGGAGTCACATGCCTGTTGCACTTGGTCGGTCGATACACTGACGGCTAATGTTAGTTATGGATGACGCTGGAGTTGTCATCCGATGAAGCCCCATAAGTGCTCGATTGGAGACACATCGAGCGATCGAGCAGGCCAACGCAACATATCGACACTCTGTAGAACATGTTGGGTTAAAACAGCGCTATGTGGTCGAGCGTTATCCTGCTGGAAGACTTCCCTGGGAATGCTGTTCATGAATGGAAGATCAACAGGTAGAATCACTAGATCGTACAAATTTGCAGTCACGGTACGTGGAATAACTGCGAGAGTACTCCTTCTGTCGTGCGTAATCGCACCCCAAAGCATGACACCAGGTATAGATCCACTGTGTCTTTCCCCCAACTGGCCTACTTCTAATCAACACGTAGACATCACTGGCACCGAGGCAGAACCATCTTTCACCAGAAAACGCAACAGATCTTCACCCTGCCCGCCAGTGAGCTCTAGATTGACACCACTGGTCGCAAATGGTAGTGGTTTGGTGTCAGTGGAATTCAAGCTACAGAAGTGAAGTAACGGTTTTTTCACAGTTTTTTGAGTCACTGTGGCGCCAAATGCTGCTCAAATTGCTGCTGAAGCACCAGTACGATGTGCCACATCCATACCCCGGACGTAATGGTCTTCCCTCTCAGTAGTGACACGTGGTTGTCGGAGCCTGGTCTTCTCGAGACCGAGCATTCTCGTGACCACCGGTCACTCCAATCATGTACAGTCGCTTCATTCTTGCCAAGGCTTTCTGCAATATCACACAAGGAACGTATTACGTGACTTTGTTCAAACTCAGTGAGGTGGTAATAATGGCGTCTTTGTCACATTAAAAGCATAGTTGATTAATATCAACTGCCCACGTCCGATCTCAAAGGAATCTAACGCACATGGCCGTTGTAACGTATAATTAAAGCAAACCTGATTTGCATCCTAGTAGCGCCACACTTAGGTGACTGGTGCGAAATTTGAATAAACATCATCTTTAAGATGTAGAAACAGGTCTAAAAACCTCCGTTTAAGTCGCACAACTCTTTCTTGACCAGGCGGTTTTATTTTCGTCAGTGTACTCTTCATAACAACTTTTGTTAACCCAAGTTCAAATGGCTGAAATGGCTCTGAACACTATGGGACTTAACGTCTGATGTCATCAGTCCCCTAGAATTTAGAACTACTTAAACCTAAGTAACTAAAGGACAACACACACAGCAACATTCGAACCTGCGACCGTAGCGGTCGCACGGTTCCAGACTGAAGCGCCTATAACCGCTCGGCCACAGCGGCCGGCTTTAACGCAAGTCTGGTTTTCTTTTACATGAATAATGAAATAAATGATCTGTAGCTTGCCTTGACAGAAGCAGAGCAGTTCAGAAATGGGTGCAAAAATACTTGGCAGATCCTTCACGTGCCTTATTAATTAGATAGATGAAAGATCCTATATGTCTGCCTTTGAGAAGAATGGTTGAAGCAATGCGGTATAATTGTTGCAACACCATGTTTACCCTGGAACCGTCTGGCATCCATAGCTACAATTTTCATGAGGACTCAGTAATGCAGAAGTGCTAATTATTGAATTCTTCTGTATGTCGTACCAATGGTAGCAAACAATATTTAAAATCTTGGAGAACGCAGCACTACATGACATCATTTAACCGCTGGTAGCTGGTTACTTCCAAGAGTTAAGTCTGTCAGTAGTATAAATGTACCTGTCGTGTGACTAGGCCCTCCCGTCGGGTAGACCCTTCGCCGGCTGCAAGTCTTTCTATTTGACGACACTTCGGCGACTTGGGACGCAATGATGATGATGATTAGCACAACGTAACACCCAGTCCCTGAGCGGAGAAGAACCTCCGACCCAGCCGGGAATCGAACCCGGGCCCTTAGGACTGACATTCTGTCGCTCTGACCACTCAGCTACCTGGGGCAGACGTGTGCAGCATACATTGGCGAGAGAAAAAGTGATGTGATAGCGATATGCACATATACAGATGGCGAAGTATCGCGTACACAAGGTATGGAAGGACAGTGCATAGGCAAAGCTGTCATTACTACTCAGGTGAGTCCGTGAGAAGGTATCCTACGTGATTCTGGTCGCACGGCGGGAATTAAGAGACATTGAACTCGGAATGGTAGTAGCAGTGAGACACATGGGGCATTCCACTTCGGAAATCGTTAGGGAATTCAATATTCCGATATCGACAGTGTCAAGAGCGTGCCGAAAATACCAAATTTAGGGCATTACCTCTCAGCACGGACAACGCATTGGCCAACGGCCTTCACTTAACGACCAAGAGCAGCGGCATTGGCGTAGATTTGTAAATGCTAACAGGCAAGCAACACTGAGTGAATTAATTGCAGAAATCAATGTGGGACGTAAGACATCTGTTAGGACAGTGCGGCAAACTCTGGTGTTAATGGGCTAACAGCGCGACATCGCCTCCAGCGCCTCTCCTGGGTTCGTGACCATATCGGTTGGACCCTAGACGACCGGAAAACCGTGGCCTGGTCAAATGAGTCCTGATTTCAGTTGGTAGGAGCTGATGGTAGGGCTCGAGTGTGGAGCAGACCCCACGAAGCCACGGACGCAAGTTATCAACAAGGCACTGTGAAGACTGGTAATGGCTCCATAATGGTGTGGGCTGTGTTTACATGTAATCGAGTGATCGTTGACTGTTCGGCTGGTTGGAGGCTATTTGCAGTCATTCATGGACTTCACGTTCCCAAACAGCGATGTAATTTTTATGGATGACAGTGCCCCATGTTACCGGGCCAAAAGTGTCCGCGACTGGTTTGGGGAACATTCTGGACAATTCGAGCTAATGATTTGGTCACCCAGATCGCACACCATGAGTCCGATCGGACATCTATGGGGCCTAATCTAAAGGTCAGTTCGTGCACAAACTTCCTGCACTGGCAACGCTTTCGCAGTTACGACGGCTGTAGAGGCTGCATGGCTCAGTATTTCTGCAGGGGGCTTGAAACTACTTTTCGAGTCCATGCCACGCCGAGCTGCTGCACTACGCCGGGAGAAAGAAAACCTGACACTATAGTAGGAGGTATCCCATGACTTTTTTCACCTCAGTGTACTTGGTTCCACGTTAAACGCGTTCACAAAAAGGAAAACGATGCTCACAGGCTAACCAAGTCTCGATGTTGTCACTTGGGCAAGCATTCTGTGCGTTTGCTGTAGTACAAAAGACGTTCCCGAAATAGAACTACAGGGGAGAAAGATTGTCCATCTCAGGCCTAATGGCTTCGCCGTTCCTTCGACAGAGTACTACTCTTTTCGCAATAATAACATGTAGCATCCTCATGGCTCAGACTTTCCAAATATGGTTGTTTTAAATCCATAATCATATATTAGTGAAATAAATGTGCTACACACAGTATGCTTCTAAAATGGTTTAATAACGCTTCTCTCCCCATAATCATACTTAAAAATCACTAATAAATCATATGACATGTCGGCAACTTCTGTATTAATAATAACATAAATGTTCGTTTGTACAAAATCACTAATATTTGAAAGTTCTTCAGCGATTGCTTTGAATTTTTGACAAAGTTAGATCCAATGCCGAAATGCCCACATGTTTTTACGTACCTTCCTTATATATATATATATATATATATATATATATATATATATATATATATATACCAAAAAGAAATACAGATGGTAAACGGGTATTCATTGGACAAGTATATTACACTAGAACTGACATGTGATTACATTTTCACGCAACTTGGGTGCATAGATCCTGAGAAATCAGTACCCAGAACAACCACCTCTGGCTGTAATAACGGAGTTGATACACCTAGGCATTGAGTGAAACAGAGCTTGGATGGCGTGTACAGGTACAGCTGCCCATGCAGCTTCAACACAATACCACAGTTCATCAAGAGTAGTGACTGGCGTATTGTGACGAGCCAGTTGCTCGGCCACCATTGACCAGACGTTTTCAATTGGTGAGAGTACTGGAGAATGTGCTGACCAGGGCAGCAGTCGAACATTTTCTGTATCCATAAAGGCCCGTACCGGACCTGCAACATGCAGTCGTGCATTGTCTTGCTGAAATGTAGGGTTTCGCAGGGATCGAATGAAGGGCAGAGCCACGAGTCGTAACACATCTGAAATGTAGCGTCCACTGTACAAAGTGCCGTCAATGCGAACAAGAGGTGACCGAGACGTGTAACCAATGGCACCCCATACCATCACGCCGAGTGATACACCAGTATGGCGATGACAAATAAACGTTTCCAATGTGCATTAACCACGACGTCGCCAAACACGGATGCGACCATCATGATGCTGTAAACAGAACCTGGATTCATCCGAAGAAACGACGTTTTGCCATTCATGCACCCAGGTTCGTCGTTGAGTACACCATCGCAGGCGCTCTTGTCAGTGATACAGCGTCAAGGGTAACCGCAACCATGGTCTCCGAGCTGATAGTCCATGCTGCTGCTACGTCGTCGACTGTTCGTGCGTATGGTTGTTGTCTTGCAAACGTCCCCATCTGTTGACCCAGGAATCGAGACGTGGCTGCACGATCCGTTACAGCCAAGCGGATAAGATACGTGTCATCTCGACTGCTAGTGATACGAGGCCGTTGGGATACAGCACTGCGTTCCGTATTACCCTCCTGAACCCACCGATTCCATATTCTGCTAACAGTTACTGGATCTCGGCCAACGCGATCAGCAATGTCGCGATGCTATAAACCGCTATCGCGATAGGTTACAATCCGACCTTAATCAACGTCGGAAACGTGATGGTACGCATTTCTCCTCCTTACACGAGGCATCACAACAACGTTTCACCAGGCAACGCCGGTCAACTGCCGCTTGTGTATGAGAAATCGGTTGAAAACTTTCCTCATGTCAGCACGTTGTAGGTGTCGCCACCTGCGCCAACCTTGTGTGAATGCTCTGAAACGCTAATCATTTGCATATCACAACATCTTCTTCATGTGGGTTAAATTTCGCGTCCGTAGCACGTCATCTTCGTGGAGTAGCAATTTTAACGGCCAGTAGTGTATATACACAAAGGGAAAACATTGTTATCAAAAATCTCAAAATGTACCTTTCCGGTTTACTTCAAACTTTTACATATTACTGTAATAAGTTTAGACACACACATATTCAGACACATACAGACTATATACTGCACTTTTTAATAAGTACAGAATATAGTCCATACAATAGTGAAAGTTTGTTAACAAACAGGAAAGCTGTATTTATGGCTTTCTGTTTTATAAGTAGAATACCACAACTGAATTTGATTTTGCAATAACAGTAAGCGAAGTACAAGGTCAAGGAGAGGGGGGGGGAGAGGAGATAAACAGAGGCGTGGGAGGAAATGGACGCAGAAAATGGAAAGAGAGAGAGAGAGAGAGAGAGAGAGAGAAAGTGGGGGGAGGAGAAGATGGACAGAGAGAGGGGGAGGAAGTGACAGGCAGAGAGAGGAAAGGAGGATGGACAAAGAAAGGGGAAAAAGGAGATGGACAGAGACAGGGGAGAGAAGGAGATTAGGACGTATATCCAATTCCCATACAAGTTAGAAATGAGTGATTTCTCTTTCCTTTCTGTTCCATTTAAGCAGGCTGAGCCACAGTAGAGAGTGGCCGGGTTCAGCCATTACTTCAAAAACGTAAACGTAGCACTGTTCGCCTAAGCATCAGGCAAGAGCAGAGTGACTGTCTGTCTGCCTCCGTTCGTGCCGCTGTCTCTTTTATCATGTTCTTGTGATCCCTATGCAAAATATACGATGATTGCAGCATAATTGTCGCACTGTCTTCTTTTTCTTGTGCCATTGTCCTGCTTTGACACACGGTTAGCATTGTTGGGAATGTATATGGCAGGGTTAGTTTTAGGACTGTATTTCAGTTAAGGATAACATGAGCAAGGGAAATATCGACAAGGCCTATAAATGTGTGAGACATTGCTTTGGAGACAGAAGAAACAAGTGTAGGGCTGTGATGGATGAAAATGGCAATATGTTGGATGACGATGATGAAGTTGCAAGAAGATGGAAACAATATATAGGAAAACTGTACAGCGGACCAGACCTGTCTGAAAACATCATGGAAGAAGAAACAGAAGTAGATGCACACAACATAGGTGAACCTATATTAAAGGAAGAGTTTGAACTAGCTCTGAAAAAATTGAAAAACAACAAATCGCCTAGTATAGACAATATCCCAGCCGAACTTCTGAAATCTGGAGGAGCAAAACTGAATCAGGAGTTGCATAATCTTGTTTTCAACATGTACGATCAGGGTAAAATTCCTACAGACTTTGAGAAAAACATTATGATCCCCATTCCAAAGAAGGCAAATGCTACAAGATGTGAAAATTATAGGACGCTCAGCCTAGTTACTCACGCCTCTAAAATATTAACCTCAATTATCCTAAAACGCATAGAACAAAAAGTCAAAGCTACACTCTCCGAAGACCAGTTTGGATTCCGGAAAGATAGAGGAACCAGAGAAGCAATATTTACTCTAAAACTAATAATAGAGAAACGACTAGATAAGAACCTGAAAACATACATAGCTTTCGTAGATGTAGAGAAAGCCTTTGATAATGTTAAATGGGATAAGATGTTTGAGGTACTCAAAAAAGTAGGAATAGACCATAAAGATAGAAAAATGATATGGAACCTGTACAAAAACGAGACAGCAGCTATCCGTGGACGGACAAAACAAGAAGAGGTGCAGATACGGAAAGGTGTCCGACAAGGTTGCGCACTATCCCCTGTTATCTTTAACGTATACATTGAAGAGGCGCTGAAAAAAGTAAGGGAAAATTCACAGACAGGTGTAGTAATCCATGGCCAACGAATAGATAGGATAAGATATGACGATGATATAGCTGTCCTGGCTGAAAGTGAAGAAGATTCTGTAGTCCTACTGAATAGAATGGATAAAGTTATGGGTGAAGAATATAATATGAGAATTAATAAAGCAAAAACAAAAGTAATGGCATGCGACAAAGAAGATCAAGTGAAAGTCCAAGTTCATGTAGGCAATGAACTGCTTGAACAAGTTGATAAATTTACTTATCTGGGCAGTAATATTACCAGGGATGGAAGGAGCAAGGCAGAAGTGAGAAGTAGAATAGCTCAAGCAAAGGCTGCTTTTAACAAGAAGAAAAACATATTAACATGTAAGAGCATCAGCCTCGAAATCAGGAAAAGATTTTTGAAATCATATGTGTGGAGTGTGGCATGCTATGAGTGTGAAACATGGACTCTCGGGACAGAGAAAGACCAGAAGCTAAATTCTTTTGAAATGTGGTGCTATAGACGCATGCTCAAAATAAAATGGATCGACAAGGTCACAAACGAAGTGGTTCTGGAAAGAGCAGGTGAGAAGAGAAGCTTCTGGAGTTTCATTGTTAAAAGAAGAGTGCAATTTACAGGCCATCTATTAAGACATAAAGGACTCCTGAACACAATCATAGAGGGATATGTCGAGGGAAAAAGACCAAGAGGAAGACCACGACTGAGGTACATGGATCAAATCGTGAAAGATGTGGGATGTAACACCTATAAAGAAATGAAGAGAAAAGCTGAAAGACGCACAGAAAGGAGACAAGCTGCCATTGTAGCTGTTGCAAACCAATCCTTGGATTGACCACTACAGAAGAAGAAGAATAAGTTTTAGGGCGTGGCTGGATGTCTTTCCTGTCTCCATCCCACTACCACTCCCACCCGAGAAGCCGGGAAGGAATGTGTGCACCCCAACTATCTGCGTGTAGTGTTGTTCATGTGAAAGTGAGCGAAAGTTTTCTAAAAGTTGTAAATGTTGCAACTTAGGCGGGTCTTTGGTATCAGCCGGTATTCATCTAGCAGGATATGGGAAACCACCTAATAAATGCATCCACCTTGGCCAGCACACTACTATCGTTAATCCGCCGGGTGGAATCAGTCTGGGACTGGTGTACTTTCTTCCCCCCCTCCCCGTTTCATGGAAACGAAACTATAGTCTTGTATGCGACTTGAACCCATCCAAAAATATTCTTATTTACCTGCTGTAATATTGATTTTCCATGACCGTTCCATTTAATACAGTTTCTTTGTTTTTCTCCTAGATACACTTAAATACACTTTCAGAAAAATAAAGATGCACTATGGAGTTGTACAAATTAGTCACAAATTGATATTCATACAGTAAGCGATGGAAAAGGCAAAATTGTAAACTTCAGCGGCCGATGGTTGAATATATGACGTTGCAGTGCAATTCTACCACACAGCTGGAAGGAAAGTAAACAGGGAACATGTCGATACCAAGGCATACATTCTCTGCGAATCTCATTCCGTGTATTCAGTTGGACAGTAACTATGCCTCGTAGACAGGCGCCTGAACAATGAACGCTGTGTCAGCATTTGAGAGAGGATGTGTAGTCGGGCTCACAGAAGCTAGTTGGAGTAATCGGCGAATCGGCCGATATTTGAATAGGAGCGATGTCACTTGGCAGGAATGGGTGAACTATGGCAGAACACAGCGTCAACAAGGAAACGAGAGATCCGAGCAATCGTCAGAGAGGCACTCAGAGCCTCGGATTCGTCATTATCAACGATCCGACGTCCAACTGGTGCCTTATTGATAAGGACTATTAATAGGGGGCTCACAGAAGGGGGTTGAGCTCACAGCGCCATTTGCATCGACTACCACTGACCTCTGTACACCAACAAACCCATTAGCAACGGTATCCGACACATTTGGCCTGGAATCTCATTAACTGGTGTAGAATTATCTTCAGTAATGAGTTCCACTACGAACTGAGCCCTAACGACCAAAGATGTATCTGGAGATGCCTCGGACACCAGTGGGACACAAACGTGAGGGTCGCCCGCCAGCCAGGAGTGATGGATGGTCTGGGATGGCATTTCATTTCATAACAGGGCCCCTTTGGTTGTCATCCACTGCACCGTTACAGCACAGCGGCACGTCGACGGTATTTCAACGCCCCACTTTGTTGCCCTTCATGGCAAGCCGTCCTGGGCTTGCATTTCAGCAAGATAAAGGCCGACCGGACACGGCGAGAATTTCCACTGCCTGTCTTCGTGCTTGCCAAACACTACCTTGGCTAGCAAGGTACCGGATCCCTTTGACGATTTAACGCGCCAGCTGGACAGAATCTGGCACGATATGCCACAGGAAAATCTCCAACAATCAATGCCAAGCCAAATAACTGCTTGCATAAGGGGCAGAGGTGGGCCAACGTGTTATTGACTTGCTCGATTTGTGAAGCTCTTTCACTTGAATAAAAAACCCATTTTTTTCTGAAACTGTAGTCATTTGTTTGCTTGTATATGTACACCACATCTACCAATTTAGATAACTCCTTCGTGGTGCGTAGTTTCTTGTTTCGTCTTAGAGTGTTCTTACTCGATTTGACTTGCTCAAGATGTTCACCCCTAATCTTTTAATCAGATACATCTTTGTCTTTGTTGCAGGCATTATCTTACAAATACCCACATTTAAAGAGAGCTACCAAGCAGTACACCACGTGGAAATTTCGTGTATGTCTTTCTGCAATTCCTTACGATCGTCTAATGATGATACTTCCATGTACACAACAGTATCGTCAGCTAACGACGTTGCAGTGCGGTTGATCATGTCTGATAAGTCGTTTATGTACACTCCTGGAAACTGAAATAAGAACACCGTGAATTCATTGTCCCAGGAAGGGGAAACTTTATTGACACATTCCTGGGGTCAGATACATCACATGATCACACTGACAGAACCACAGGCACATAGACACAGGCAACAAAGCATGCACAATGTCGGCACTAGTACAGTGTATATCCACCTTTCGCAGCAAGCAGGCTGCTATTCTCCCATGGAGACGATCGTAGAGATGCTGGATGTAGTCCTGTGGAACGGCTTGCCATGCCATTTCCACCTGGCGCATCAGTTGGACCAGCGTTCGTGCTGGACGTGCAGACCGCGTGAGACGACGCTTCATCCAGTCCCAAACATGCTCAATGGGGGACAGATCCGGAGATCTTGCTGGTCAGGGTAGTTGACTTACACCTTCTAGAGCACGTTGGGTGGCACGGGATACATGCGGACGTGCATTGTCCTGTTGGAACAGCAAGTTGCCTTGCCGGTCTAGGAATGGTAGAACGATGGGTTCGATGACGGTTTGGATGTACCGTGCACTATTCAGTGTCCCCTCGACGATCACCAGTGGTGTACGGCCAGTGTAGGAGATCGCTCCCCACACCATGATGCCGGGTGTTGGCCCTGTGTGCCTCGGTCGTATGCAGTCCTGATTGTGGCGCTCACCTGCACGGCGCCAAACATGCATACGACCATCATTGGCACCAAGGCAGAAGCGACTCTCATCGCTGAAGACGACACGTCTCCATTCGTCCCTCCATTCACGCCTGTCGCGACACCACTGGAGGCGGGCTGCACGTTGTTGGGGCGTGAGCGGAAGACGGCCTAACGGTGTGCGGGACAGTAGCCCAGCTTCATGGAGACGGTTGCGAATGGTCCTCGCCTGTACCCCAGGAGCAACAGTGTCCCTAATTTGCTGGGAAGTGGCGGTGCGGTCCCCTACGGCACTGCGTAGGATCCTACGGTCTTGGCGTGCATCCGTGCGTCGCTGCGGTCCGGTCCCAGGTCGACGGGCACGTGCACCTTCCGCCGACCACTGGCGACGACATCGATGTACTGTGGAGACCTCACGCCCCACGTGTTGAGCAATTCGGCGGTACGTCCACCCGGCCTCCCGCATGCCCACTATACGCCCTCGCTCAAAGTCCGTCAACTGCACATACGGTTCACGTCCACGCTGTCGCGGCATGCTACCAGTGTTAAAGACTGCGATGGAGCTCCGTATGCCACGGCAAACTGGCTGACACTGACGGCGGCGGTGCACAAATGCTGCGCAGCTAGCGCCATTCGACCGCCAACACCGCGGTTCCTGGTGTGTCCGCTGTGCCGTGCGTGTGATCATTGCTTGTACAGCCCTCTCGCAGTGTCCGGAGCAAGTATGGTGGGTCTGACACACCGGTGTCAATGTGTTCTTTTTTCCATTTCCAGGAGTGTATTTTGGGAACGTTAGATGTCCCATTACGTTTGTTTGTGGTACACTGGACGTTATTTCCGTTTCTGTTGTACGGTATTCGTCCTCTATAAAGTACCGTGTCTTGTTAGACAAATACTGTACTGCTCGAGCCACTTGCGTATTTGAGAAACATTCCATATAACCGTAGATTCGCAGCTGATAAAGTGGACAGTGTCCAACCCTTTTAGAAATTTAGGAATACGGAATCTACCTGTTGATCTGCATCTCAGCCCAAAGATCAACAGTATCAGAAAACTGCTATATTTCGTTCAAGGTAGCCATTGCACACTTAGTAACTAATAATTCTTTGATAGGGTGGCACTATAACAAAAATGCGGCAACACAGTAAGAAATAATAAATAACATTTATTAATAGCCTGTTCTAAAATGGTACTTTACTTCGGAACAATCTGATGTGTGGCACTTGGTGTCTTATATCTAATACAATGATAGCAAAATAACTCTGCTGTCTCTTGGCAGTATGTAACTGAATGTAATTATACACATGCTCTGTTACTGGTCCTAGATCTCCATAAACAGCTACTGTTAAGTCGTAAGGTACTATTTACAATACTGGAAAGAGCTGTCTGGAGGCACTTATCTAAACTGTCAAATCGCATGTTTGTGACTGTCCGTGGTATGATTTGGCGCCTGTTGACAGACAGATTTTCTTGACCGCCAGTACAACTCGGAAGCGATGTAGTCCACGGTTGACAGAGCTCCCTTTTGGCTGTCCACACTATTGGCAGACGCATACGATGCGCTGGAGGAAGTGGCGTGGAAGCACGAAGAAGTCTGTATAGGGAACATATGGCCAACTTGCCAGTGACTGCCATTATGGGCCCATTGCACCGCTGGTGATACATTGACGTATGCAGCATATTTAGCCATGTATATTAAAGAAGTGCACTCAACCGTCTAATGCACTGCTGAAACTGATCAGCGGCTTCAAACGGAACATGGCGGACATTTAGCAACAAAAAAGTCTCAACATATTTAAGCTAAATACGAAATAAAGCGCTGGATTCAAATACATATGCTCGGTAGCTTAGTAAATAGAATTGATAAACGTGCCTATATGATTACTCATGCTTTATATTTTTGTCATATCTATTCCATAAAATTTTGTCTGCAAATTGTTCTATGACATTAGGAGAATAATTACGAAAGTACAAGAGATACAATATTTTTAAAATGTGTTCGAATGAAACTAGACCTACGATCAAAAGTAAACTGTCGGAAACAGTAATAACTGTATTCGTACTGATAGAATGTGTCCGTAGCTCGTGGTCATGAGGTAGCGTTCTCGCTTCCCGCGCTCGGGTTCCCGGGTTCGATTCCCGGCCGCGTCAGGGATTTTCTCTGCCTCGTGATGACTGGGTGCTGTGTGCTGTCCTTAGATTAGTTTGGTTTAAGTAGTTGTAAGTTCTAGGGGACTGATGACCATAGATTTTAAGTCCCATAGTGCCGAGAGCCATTTGAATCACTTGACAGAATGTACCGGGTGATCAAAAAGTCAGTATACATTTGAAAACTTAATAAACCACGGAATAATGTAGATAGAGAGGTAAAAATTGACACACATGCTTGGAATGACATGGGGTTTTATCAAAACCAAAAAAGAAACACTCCATATTACTAGACGCGTGAAAGACCTCTTGCGCGCGTCGTTTGGTGATGATCGTGTGCTTAGCCACCACTTTCATCATCCTTGGCCTCCCAGGTCCCCAGACCTCAGTCCGTGCATTTATTGGCTTTTGGGTTATCTGAAGTCGCAAGTGTATTGTGATCGACCGACATCTCTAGGGATGCTGAAAGACAACATCCGCCAATGCGTCACCATAACTCCGGACATGCTTCACAGTGCTGTTCACAACATTATTCCTCGACTACAGCTATTGTTGAGCAATGATGGTGGACATATTGAGGATTTCCTGTAAAGAACATCATCTTTGCTTTGTCTTGATTTGTTATGCTAATTATTGCTATTCTGATCAGATGAAGCGCCATGTGTCCGACATTTTTTGAACTTTTGTATTTTTTTAGTTCTAATAAAACCCCATGTCATTTCAAGCATGTGTGTCAATTTGTACCTCTACATTATTCCGTGATTTATTCAGTTATACTGACTTTTTGATCACCCGGTATATAAGCGACCAGATTGTAACAGTGATAGTAGTCTTCTGGGAATGTTAATGGTTACTGATTATAAGTTCATAGGTTCCATATTTGCCTAGTGTAACTTTTTGGACATTATATTGTATGGAACAAAGTACAATTTATTATCGTGCGCATCGTAAATGTAAGTTTAAATCATACTGCACAGCCAATCAGGTCAAATTTTTTATCAGTCATGATAACCTTGTACGGTACTACTCACTATTTTTCGTTTTATGTGCTGACAATTTAATCTCTAAGATTTCTGTTTTGCAATTTCATTACTATTAAACCACCCTATTAGCTTTTCTGACTTTTTTTGCTGTTCGAGTGGATCGGTAACTAAGTAACAGAATTGTAAAAAGAAGACAAAGGAAAAAGGCCAGAAATGAATGAATTTACTGAATGGTTAAGTCGAGTTCCTGCAACCTTTCCCATTGCGGCCAATATTCTCCTTCTCGTTGCATCTCTCCCTTCGGAAGGAATTCTGTATAGTTTTCCTCCATTTTCGCCTCAAAACGAACAGCCAAAAGCACAGCACTGAGGCATTATTCTACTTAAAACTTCGGAGACACACAACACTTCCTATGCTTCCAAAAGTAACGCTTGAGCACACAGTGGCTAGTAATGTCACGTGACGCGGTTTCAGCCAGTCCTGAACTGGGGACGGCGGCAAACGCAGGGGGAAAGAAAGGCCATACTTTCCTGTATACAGAGCTTTAGAAGTTTGAGATCGTGACTTCCATCTGGAGGCTGCTACATGAATATATGACAGTAGGCGAGTGTTTGTGCTTATACGGTGGTGGCCTCTTTGGTATTTGTTGTGTACCTCTTGCTTAGTACACAAAATTGATCAAAAGTCTTCAATCACATACTAGTAGGCGTTTTAATGATGTGTATGAATGTTTGTGGAAGAATGGCAGCCCATTATTTCTCATGAAACGTTACACATATTTAGGTGAGCGATCTGGTAGGAGGTAAGATGAATTTTCTTATGCGAACCTGGGGCTCGTGTGCGGCTTGGCCCCTTAGTCAAAGTGCTTGGGCTGAGCAAGCTGCAGCAACGAGTACAGGCTAGCCAGGTGCAGAGTTGAGCAGTGTGGCCGTACATGGGTATATCTCAGTATGGGGAATTTTGACATGTCAGTATTTAAGAGCAATGACAATGCTCCAGGAAATAGAGGGGTGTCAAATTGAAAGATGACCCCTTACAGTTCTTTGAGAGTCTATAATAATTGGCGAGTTAATACTGATGCAAATCTGAATCGGTGATCCCAGAAAAGTTAGGTCCATCCATTGACACAACAAAAATTTCAGTATCCGTAAAACAACAAGAGTAAATAATTTACAGCGACTAAATATTTTCACCATGAACTCTCAGTCATTAACTTTTAAACACTTCATGCTATTTCAGCAAACGACATCTCAGATGATAGCACTGCATAACAGCTATCATCCCTGGAAACCACTCATTTATATCTGTTTTATTTTTTATCTTAAAACATCTTTTATATTTTTTTGTTACGCAAATATTTTTCAGAACATTGTACCCTCCGCGATAACACAGCAAATGAGTACAACATGAATTCCTCACATTTTGTCATACTTGTGTACTTATGTAAAGAACAGTTTATTATTTCTATTTACTATTATAACTGACAACGTGAATAAAATGATAACTTAATTAGTGGTCAATTGGATATGTTAGCTGTTACCACATTTGTAAAAGAGTCCCAAGAGACATTCCTAGTAAACAGTTCTAAATAAGTGTTTAAACAATTTTAATCACAATTTGTTGTCATTTATCATGAGCACACTTGTGTAAGATCGCTGGCTTATTTATTTATGGACAAACGTACATTTATATTTATTGTACATGGTCTGAGTGTGACTATTTTATAACATTACTGTATTTAAATATTATTGTAAAATATTAGTTTAGTCCAGGAAGTGGTCAAGTTGACCATATCATGTCTGTCGAACTTAAGAACCACGTGTTTTTGGTGAGGACGGCGTTCAGCAAACGGAAAAGCAGATAGCAGCGGAATACTACGGAAGTCAGAAGGAGACAGGGACCTTTTCGAGTCAATAGCTCAACGGAGTGATTCGTGGCACGTTTTACATGAGTCCTAGAAGGAGTTAAATCTGTCTGTGGTAGTGAACGGTTTCGGTCATGGAGGTGTTTCATTCTGGGTGGCGAATGGCTGCTACCATACTTTAACTTCTGAAGGGATTTTAATTTTCGAGAGGTTTTATTGTGTTCCAGAGTAGGCGTCTTAAGTTTCTCCATTTATATGAAGGAATTGAATATAGACACAGGTGGAGTGTTGTGTCCTGCGGTTGGCAGGAAGAAGAACCAACAGACTGTCTGAACACACTTCATTATAATTAAGGAAAAAACGCTTGGCATACACTAAGTTTTAAACGCAAGAACAAGAAAACCCACAACGCTAGTGATGACAAACCAAATAAGGAGACGAGTCAATGGAAAAAAATAGTGACCAAATCTACTCTACACAATACAAAATACAACGAGCTACTACAATGCTACAACGAGTGAATACAATCCTAGACCGGCTTAAGTACTTGCCGGAGCTGTTCTTAGTGGTTGGTAAACACTGCCTGTCTAGGCGTACTTATAAAGCCAGGTCGGCGGAGTGCTACATGAGTCGTATGAGTTCTGATTCGTGGAACACTGTCATATGTTGTCTGGCGAAGTAGTTCCGTGTTTATTTGGAAAGTCTGTTACTGTTTCTGTCCGTTGACGATGTTTCTCTCCACACTCCTGAAAAGGGGTCGGCAACCCTTCTTGCGTGTCCGTTGTGCGGACTCTCTAACAATAAGGGGCCGCTACGACATGGAGAATACTCGTATTTAGTGTGTTGTTATTACGAAACAAACTTAGTTTTCAATTATCTTTGATTAATATTTAGTTTGGGGATTTTGCTACCATTCTCATAACACTCTCAACAAAACTTTACTGCATTTGATAAGGATATTTTCTGCCTGTATTTTAAATGAATATAGCAGGACCACATCCCGCTTATTTGAGATTACTTTCATGAATAAATATTATTCAACATTCTACATCGTCCACATCAATTACAGGCATTAGAACAGCATCTTGTTATTAGATTGTTATGAAGGTATTCACTTAACTTTTATTTTGTATTTCTGTGTATTTCATTAACTAGCAGTTCTAGCCAATGCATAGACTATTTGCTTGCAGGATCACAGCTACAGTACAGGTTGTTATTTGCAGCGAATTAGCTATGGGGAATGAGAGCAGACGTGCGTGGCTCCACCCTATGACTACATCGAGCTTTTCTTTTTGAACAGAGCTGTGCTTAATCCCAAGAGCCTAAGGTATGAGTAACCACAGGTAAAGACGCAACTGGTTTGTTCATATGGAATGCTGTTTGGAAGAGAAACTCAGTAGCAGTAACCGTTAGGTACCGTCGCACTCAGCAGCTGAAACCAGAGAAGGTAGTGATTATGGACACTGCAAACGGTGGGCAGTCGACGTTCTAACTCATCCAAAACGTGTTCCACTGGGTTCGGATCGGGACTCTGGCTAGGATTGCTACTGTCCACAAGCCATTGCCTCACTTGTGCTGCTTTAACACAGGGTACATTGTCGTGCCGATACGATCAATCATCGTCTCCCAATTGTTCCTCCACTGTAAGCAGTGCACAATGCTATAAAATATATTCATATCCTTCCTTATTTAGCACTGTCGATACCTTAAGTCATAAACTTAAAGACATCCTCGGCCTAAAGTTTACACTGAACACCGCAGTGCTTTACTGGTCATGGTCCCTTGGAGGTAGTGTCCTTGTACATTTATCCAACCTCTGAATACTTACCCAGCCAGTGATAGGAGAAGCTGCACCTACACGTGGATTCAGAGCGATGGTATAAACTGAAAATATACACAGTCATAAATCACTGGTAGAGGTGAAAATAGCTACAGGTGAGGGGAGAGCTTGTAGTACCTACGAAGAACTGAACCCCCAGGCGTATCAATGTCTGACACTTACCACATCACCAGCAATACTCTGGAATTATTCTTTTTTTCTGACTGGTGTTAAGTGGCCCACCACGAATTCCTCTCCCGTGCCAACCAGTTAATCTCAAAGCATGATTTACACCCAATTACTCAATTGTTTGTTTGATGTACTCCAATATCTGACTTCCCCTACAGTTTATTCCCTCTACAGTCCTTCTAGTGCCATGAAAATTATTCCCAGATGGCGTAACACATGTACCATTATCATCTCCCTTCTTCTTGTCAGTGTTTTCCATACGTTTTTTTGTTCGCCGATTCTGTGAAGCAGCTCTTACCAGTCCAGCCAATTTTCAGCATCTATCTACAGCATCGCATTTTAAACGCTTTGATTATCTTATTTTCTTTTTCCTTCATGATACAAAATGTGCTACCATAAAGTGCTCTGCTTAAAAGGCACATTCTCATAAACTTCTTCCTCAGATCAATGCCCATTTTGGTATTAGGTGTGGGGTGGAAGGGTTTGTTTTTTTGTTGTTACTTCACAGTTACACATATCAATTCGATACGTGACTATACCACAAAAGCTTGTAAACTACTTTGATGAGCACCCAGAAGTAGTCAAACTTGATATAATTCACTTACATTCCCTTGTGTACATACAGTCCAGCTCTTGACCTTGAAAAGGAATAAGCAAACGACGGTGATAATTTAAGAGATCGCTGTTTTCAAAAATAACATATACTCAAAAATTAATATATTGAAAGATCCGCTTCAGTTGCGAGAATTTTCTGGTCTTTACTCAGGTTTCGGCTAGAATAATCTAGCCTTCTTCGGAAGCATAAAATTACTATAACGTGCCAGCGTAAGGCACAGTCAACTTAAAAATGAAAACCTATAGTACCGCGGTACCATGTCGCATTAAAACTACTTTACTGAAGTCCAGCTCCGGCATCACTTCACCACGAGGTCGGTTGGCAGCGGCAACTACGTTGGCATGTTACAGTAATTTTGTGCTTCTGAAGAAGGCTAGATTATTCTAGCCGAAACCTGGGTAAAGACCAGATAATTCTCGCAAGTGAGGTGGATCTTTCAATATATTAGTCTATTACAGTTGCTGACGGGGCTGCAATATATTAAAAACTCAAAAATTAGTTGTTTCTCACACGCGCTCATCTTTTATAAAACACACCAGTTATTACTATTTTAACCAACACATAGCACAGTTCACAGCCCTAAATCTCCTTAACATTCCATTTCGTGTGAATTACAAATTTTAATTATTTGCCATGCGGATCTACGTTTTAATTACACTGACGGAAAAAATTCCAACGCCAAAAATTATTAATGTAGAGCAACGAAATTTCTGGAATACGTTTGTCCAGATAACACGTTTAAGCAATTAAAATTCCAAAATCTCAGGTTAATATGAGCGCAAGATAAGCCAATGCAGATGTGAAATTCTGCGTCATTAATACCGGTGTAACCGCTATAACGTCGAATGCAAGCATACAAACATGCATGGGTTGTGTTGTACAGTTGGTGGAAGTCAGTTTGTTCATGACGCTCCATAACTGTTCTACGTGGTCAGTCAATACAGAGACGATTAATGGTGTTTCTGAATTATGCTGGAGACGTCTTCTGACGATGTCCCATATGTGCTCCATTGGTAACGGATGTTGTGATGGAGCAGGCAAAGTCAGTATGTCGACACTGTGGATCATGTTGGGTTAGAAAAGCGGTATGTGGGCGAGCTTTATCCTGTTGGAAAACACCCATTGAAATACTGTTCATCAATGGCAGCATTACCAGACTGACGTACAAAATTGTTCAAATGGCTCTGAGCACTATGGGACTTAACATCTATGGTCATCAGTCCCCCAGAACTTAGAACTTCTTAAACCTAACTAACCTAAGGACAGCACACAACATCCAGTCATCACGAGGCAGACTGACGTACAAATTTGCAATTAGAGTGTGTGAGACAACTGCAAGAGTGCTCCTGTTCTTATACGAAATCGCACTCCAGCCCATAAGTCCAGGTGTAGGTCCAGCGTGTTTAGCGCACAGACTGGTTGCATGCCCTCACCTGGCTTCCCGCTAACCAACACAGGCTATCACTGGAACCGACGCAGAACCAGTTTTTATCAGGAAACACAACATACCACCGCCCTGCCCTCCCATGAGCTCTTGCCTGACACCACTGAAGTCTCATTTCATTTCTAAATTGTCTTACGAGTGGTCTGTTTTTGTTTATCGGTGTTTAGATGATGTACTGTGGGCACTGATCATACGTGTGCTCTCTAAATATATCGTCCCACAGACCGTACATTCTCATGACCACCGCTGCCAGCAATCCTGTACAGCCGCTACATTCCTACCATCTCTTTCTGCAATATGGCAGAAGGACCATCCAGCTTCTGACAGCCCTGTGTTGACAATGGCGTCTTTCTCACCTTAAAGGCATTCTTGACGAACGTCACCTCTCCACATCCAAACTTAAAGGTAACTTATGCTCACGGCCGTTATAACATGCATTTAAAGCAAACCTGACTTGCATTCTCATCGTGGCGCTAGTAGCGCTACTCTTATACGATTGGCGCGAAATTTGAATGGACAGTATGTTTAAGATATAGAAACACGCGTACCAACTTTCGTTTATGTCACGCAAATTCTTCTTACTGTAGTGATTTCTTTTCGTCAGAGTACTTTATCATCCAACCACTAATATCAGGACCATAATCCTCAGCAACGCGTTTCGGGAGTCAAACTCCTATCATCTGACTGTCTAAGTCAATCCAACATAAACATGCACTTCAAAGGCACAGAAGATCAAAATACAAAGAAAAGCAAAATTATTTTGACATGAAGACCACGCCTTACTTTAAAAACGGCAACACCAGAGTCTCTGCTCCGCTTTTCCCATGCATCAAATTGTTCCTTCCGTAAAGCAGTAAACACTGGTCTGCATTGACATGGGGAAGGCCTCAGGCACAGCCACCGATTCGGGCCATATCTGGTAGATCGCTTGTGTACAATCTACAATGAAAGACCCCAAGATATCTTGGCTTAACAACCAACCGTTTTCGAGAAAACCGCCCCTAAATTTCAGTCGACTCAAAATTGATGGGATCGATAGATACTTGGGAAAATCGAGCATTTTTCATTATGTACGTGGTCCACAAACAAACATGTTCCAAGAGATCGAAGAAAGAAACTTTGACTGCCAGTTATGTGCCCAAAAGGTAAACTTCGTGCAACTTATGCGCCCTTGGCGTAGGAACCGAGGCATGTGTTTGAGAGCAGACAAACTGTGTTAGATTCCAAAGCGCATTCATTTGATTCTTCATTTCTATTTTTTTTCCGTTTCAAAATCTCATCGGCTGGAGTAGAATTACGTTCAGGGTTGAGTACTGCTTCGAAACGAGCTCTGATGACCAACGAAGACATGTCTAGAGACGCCTCGGTGGGAATACCAACCTGACTGTCGCTCACCATACGGTCTGACAACCAGGAGCATCGGTCTGTGATGCCTGTTCTTTTCCTAGCAGGACCCCTTTGGCTGTCAACCACGGTGCCATAATAGGACAGCGGTACGTCGACCACATTCTGCACCGTTGTTTTGTTGTCCTTCATGGCAAGCCATCACGGGCTTACATTTCAGCAAAATAATGCCTGCCCACACCAGGCAAGAGTTTTTACAGCCTATCTTCGTGGTTGTGAAACCGTGCCTTTGCCGGAAACAGCCGAATCCCTCCCCAATTGGTAATATTTGCAGCGTTGAAGGCGGGGCCCTCCAACCGGCTCGGATTTTCATGATCTAATATGGCAATGGGACAGGATCTGGCACGATATCCTTCCGAAGGACATCCAAAAATTCTGTCAATAATTGCCAACCCTAATAAATGCTTGCATAATGACCAGAGATGAGCCAACGTGTTACTGACACGCCCAGTTTGTGAAGTTCTTCTGTTGAATAAATTATCCGATTTTTCTGAAACTGTAACCATTTGTTTGTCATCACATCGACTGATCTGCGCCCCATACGGATAATTTCTTAATTTTAATGCATACCACGCATACAATAACAATGCCTGTAAAAGCACAGGACAGCTTTCGGTAACAGTTGTCCAGACGGTGACATAAATAATTGCTGTGTGGACGAATATGTAATTTTATGTATGCCACCTGCGACAATGGTTCCTTTTTCTCCCTTATGTGACAACGTGCGTCGAATGCTCGTCTTGTTTTCACACAAAGAGGCTTAAAATTTTATTTCTTCATTGATCCAAGCCATATGGGAAATTTATTTGCCTACCTTGTTATTATTCATTATTCATTTAGTTGCCTTTTAAACCTATTCCTAACAATTTCGAAACGGTAGAAAATGCAAATGAGAGAAAATTAATGCTCTTGTGGGTTGAACACAGGTTTTCTGGTCCGCAGCCAAATTCTATGCTCGCTTCGCGACTTTTCTAATTATTTATTTGCATTTCAAGATAGAGATGCAGCTACTTCACACAAGCTTTACAGACACAAGAAAACATATACCCACATGCTTCTTGTGTAATCAGAACCACAAAAGATAAAGCACAATGTCTTTCATCAAACATTCGAGTGCTGAGTGACATATCTATCTGATCACTGACCTAATAAATGCGTTTTAACAAAAGTGATTAAAGGCATGTCTTAATTCTTGAAATGTTTATAATATTATCTGTAAGTACATTTAAACAATGTGGCATCCTTATGTTGTACATGGCTGCATGAAAAATATGAATTGGAACACTGTTTATTTGTAGAATGATTCATTAAGAATCTTAGAAAGTGTTAAAAAATCCTTTTTTGGCAGTCAGAAACAACAGAACGAATTGCACTTCAACTCAATCACAGAAGGTCTCACCAACTTCAACGTGATACTCTTGAAACATTTCATCACTAACATTGAGATTCGGTATTGAAGTTAGCGCATTTAGTAGAAAACATGTACCTCTGTTTCACATATTCATTCGAGTTCCACTTCTCTCGATGCGTTACACAAAGACATTGCAACAGCATCCACATCATAACTTTACCAATACGTCCTGTCACACAGTCGAAGTTATGCTTTATCCGGTGGGTCTGGTGGTTCGTCCGCCAAGGATACAATATTGTTTGCTGCCCAGCCGTTTGTCGTAGTTCATGGCGTGCAACACAGTGGCTGGCACAATTTCGTCGTTCTTTCATTTCACTTCCATGTTGTTTAGTATTCGAGACAGAAGTGTACAGTTCATTACTCAGCTTATTTCCTGCTTGCCTTGTCTGTTTTGAAAAATGTACTTTTGCTGTTTCGTGTCCTCGGAATGAACATTTTGACGAGTGTCACAGTGTAAAAGTGGATCTGTGATTGAGCCACTGCCCACGAATTGTTCCAGCATAGTGCTCTTATCTGTCCAGGATTTTTAGTCGTATTTGTTTTCTGCGTTCACAGAACAGCTAGATTCACTGTGTTTCAAGTTTGGTTTGCTTCCATTAGCGCTTGCTGTCGTCTGCATATGCTCTTCCACTTCCACAGGCGCAGTCTGACGTTTAGCATCAAGTATGTTATCAGAGACGCTAACGGCAACTTCGTTGATTAGGTTACTTTTCTTGCAGCATTATTCTCACAATTTCGCTGTCTTGTTCTTCGGCGATAGTTTTGTAACTTCCTCATTCACATTTCTCCCATTTTCGGGCGCTAATATGTCCATTATGGGGTCGGTTTGTTGTCGGGAGGGCATAGAAATGCATATTGCTTGTGCGTCATGCGCAGGGTTGGTTTTCATACACAACGATCGCCCTGGGACCGCATGTAAAAGGTGTGTGCTTTCATTATCCTTCTTTAGCCATTCGAGTGAGATTTAACTTGCCATGCCAAAAATTACCAGACCGCACTTGTTCCTTGATATCAGAAACCGTCCTGTATAGGCTAAGCACTTTTCTGATCTTCTCGAGTCACACTTCGAACGGTAAATTAGACTCTCACAGAGTAAGTTATTAAGAGTGTGCTGTCAGATCCATCATTACGTTTAAATTTTACGTTGCAATCAGTATTCCTGACTATTCGCTAACAAACGTCGTTATTTATACATTTTTCATAAAATGAGTTGACAAAAGTCATGGGATACCTCATAGTATCATGCAGGACCTCTCTTTGCTTGGCGTCGCGCAGCAGCTCGAAGTGACATGCATGGATTCGACAAGCTGTCGGAAGACCTCTGCAGAAATATTGAACCATACTGCATCAACTGCGAAAGTGTTGCCAGTGCAAGATTTCTGTGCCTGAAATGGTCTCTCCATTATGCCCCATGAATGTTCTACGGAATTCATGTCGAGCTTTCTGGGTGGCCGAATCAATCCCTCGAACTGTCCAGAATGTTGCGAACAATTGCGGCCCTGTGACATGGCTCATTGCCGTCCATAAAAACTTCGTCGTTGTTTGGGAACACGAAGTCTATGAATGGCTGCAAATGGTGTCCAGATTGCCGAACATAATCATTTCCAGCCAATGATCGGTTCAATTGGACCAGAGGACCCAGTCCATTCCATGTAAACGCAGGTCACACCATAACAATCCATCGCCGGCTGGCACAGTGTCTCGTTGACAGCTCGAGTGCATGTCTTCGTGGGGTCTGCGCCTCACTTGAGCCCTGCCATCAGCTCTTACCTACTGAAATCGGTACTCATCTGACCAGATCGCGGTTTTCTAGTCATCTTGGGTCCAACTGATGTGGTCATAAGCCCAGGAGAGGCGCTGCAGGCGATGTCTTATGTTTGCAAAGGCACTCGCGTCGACTGCTACCATAGCCCAATAACACCAAATTTCGCCGCACTGTACGAACGGATACGTGCGTCGTATGTCTCACTGATTTCTGCGGTTATTTCACACAATGCTGCCTGTCTGTTAACACTGCAATTCTAAACGCCGCTGCTCTCAATCGTTAAATGAAGGCCATCGGCCACTGTGTTGTGCGTTGTGGGAGGTAACGCCTGAAATTTGGTATTCTCTGCACACTGAACACTGTGGATCTCAGAATACTGAATTCGCTAACGATTTCCGAAATGAAATGTGTGTCTAGCTCTAACTACCATTCCGCGTTCAAAGTCTCTTAATTATCGTAGTGCGGACATAATCACGTCGCAAACCCTTCGTCACGAATCATCTGAGTATAAATGACAGTGCCGCCAATACGTGGCCCGTTTGTACCCTGTGATCGCGAGACGAACGCCATTTCTTCATGTGCTCTTGCTGTGCCATGACTTTTGCTACCTCAGTATACGTTAACAGTCACGCTGATAGCAACCTACTTTTATTGTCAGCATTATCATTCACTATTCCGCTCTCTTGCTCTCTGGCGATAGTTTCTGTGATATCCTCATTCACATTTCTCCTACGTTCAGGTCCTGATGTACCCATAATGGGGCCAAGCCACTGTAAAAGAACATTAGCGTATGTTATTACTTCCGGTTGGCTTCTTTCAGCACTTCAGTGGGCGATTGTACACGGCGTCTATGCGCACTATTTTCCTTCAGGTATTCAGAGTTGGTTTTCATACACGGCATACGCCTTGTGACCGAATACAGTAATATAAGAGGGCATGTGCTTTTATACTTCTACTTTAGCTATTCGATTGCGATTTAACTTGTCATGCCAAAAGATCTCAGTCCATACTTCTTCCCAGATACCATAAACTGTCCTATACAAGCTAAGCACTGGTCTCATGTTCTCGAGCAGCTCTTCGAACGGTAAATTAGACTCTAATAGAGCGCAAGCCAATATCTGTGTAAGTTATCAACCCTTTCAAACTCGAAATATCAAATGTAAAATTTTTTTTAATTTTCTTGTTTTCATTAGATTATAGACAAAAATTGAGACAGAACAATGAGAAAAATAGTTTTTACGTACATTGAAGGAACGAATATGGGATGGTTTCAAATGCAGCCACTGTATACTTTTGGTGGTAAGGTAAAATGTAGTTCTTCCTGCTGTTAGGCATAAGGCTACTTGACAGAGACCACACTTCCATCTGCTTCTGTGAGGTTCCTTCTTTGTGCTATAGTGTCCGCAGTGCCTTCAGCTGCCATGTATTCAAATGCTTTGCTTTTGTTTTATGTTTTTCAGGTAGAAAAACAGTTTACAACTCTCTGAAAGAAGACAAGACGACACTGATATTTTCGTTCAAAAATCAAAATCACTGTCATCAGTTAACACGTGACCTCCAATTTCACTACTACTGTCAATCTGAGTAGACATCAGAAGAAATCCTATCCAAAAGGCACGCCAGAATATCCTCTCCCTTTTCCTGTGAGAGCACATCGGGTAAACCTGGAAAACTGACAACCTGTCACAGCTACTCATGTTGGTCTTAGAGTAGGGTTGCCACATCCAGCTGGGACCTCGTCGGGACAATCTAAGATGAGGGTAAAAATGAAGTAAAAGTTTATTTAATATAATTATTTTTTCTTTAGAACACAATTACTTGGAACTTGTTGCGGCAGGAGTAGTAGTGCACCATATTTTCCCCTTTACGTATGTATAAAACTCCGTGCAAGCTTGTAGTTAAACTGGCACTGTAAAATTGATTCCACAGTTCATGGCAGCAGTCACTTCCTTTTACCGCTCCACTGGACCGACATCAGCGAAAAATCTCTTTTCGCAGTTGGCATTTGCGTTCAGGTTTTTCGGTCTCCTTAAGAAAGTAAATCCGCCTTTCTTCCACGAAGTGTTTACGCTTACTTTGTTCGGACTGAAGCTTAGTTTCTAAAACGCTCTTCAGATACCTATATTCTTGAAAACAACTGTCACTTGAAATCTTCACACTATTTTTAGTCAAGTATATAACAGAGTTTTCAGTCATCACCCAATCTGAGCTTTCCAATAGCGTCATCTATTCAAAACTTGACATTTATTAAAAGAAATAGCCCATGTCTCTAAGTAATCAAATGCAATGGTACAGGAAGCCGTTGTCTTTTCCTCAAATTTCGAAATCAGATAATTTATCTTGGTAAGGGTTCTCATTCTTTAACTTCTTCAAATTCATCTTGGTTTGCATGCCAATAAAACTGGCAGTCTTCCTTTCATTGAGACATCTTTGAGTGTCGATTAATATGTCTTCTCCACGCTTTTCATTTTGTTTTCAATCAGAGCCAAGTTCGACTGCAAAAACATGAAGTAAATTTCACTGATCGGACTACTGAAAACTGGAATTATTTTAGGATCTCTCTTCGGCGTCAAAAATTGTTTTAATGGACTTCAAAGCTTAAGAATTCTCTCACCTGCGCGGATTAACGACAGACATCTTGTTTTTGAGTGAGATAGAAGAGTCTGATGATTAACATCAACGTACAAGTAGAACTCTTTCAGCTCCTCTGTCCTTTCCATGTATATTGAAAAATAATTAAATAGTCTCATGACGATTATTTCAATGTCGACAGTTAAGATTCCAGCAGCGCTCGATACAGCATTGTGACGAATGTGAACAGGGCATGCAATTTTTTCTACATTTTTTCCTGGTTCTTTTTTAATTTGGTGAAACCCATTCTGCTGGGCGCCTCGATGAAGACCTCCAAAACTGGTGCTGGTACTGTCTCCAAAAAAAAGCGATTAATTTATCTAGTCTTCAATTGTCTAGACAAAACTTTGCGATCGTCTCCGATGTTTCGTTATTCAGCGAGTCAAAGGTCAACAGCTTCTCTTGGTTTTCGTCAGTTTCAGTAAAGCATTGAACAACTAAAAGAAACATCTTTTCAGCCTTATGGTTCGATGCGTCCTGTGCCGCAAAATGAAACTTCTTGCAATTGTTTTATGCATTCGGACACGGAGTGTGGTGCGAGAATATTTTTAACAATCGCTGTAGCTTTGGTCCTGGCTGTAGATGGCTTTGTGGCGACTTTGCGGCATTCAGTTTTACGGTACATTCAAGAGAACTGAAGGACTGGTGATACTTGACAACTTTATAAGTTGTTGTTAGTTCTGCAGCAGCAACGAGCAGATATTCCAGGGTAACTTCTTTAATCATGAATGTAGAAATAGGCGTTGATGTCGATGCTACCGCGAATCTATTTGTATGATTCTTCGCAGAAATCTGGTGGCTCACATATGTCTTACCTGCCTCAGTTATTGAGATACAACAGATACAAATCGCACACAATGCTGCCTGATCCGTACGTCCTTTCTTGACAAATGACCACTCTTTTGTGTAATCATCCGGAAAGTGCCGCTTTCTCTTCCCATTCTTAGGAATTTTCCTAAGCTACGATAAGTTTATTAAGACGGTAAACAGTCGACAATAACTTTAGTCATCTAAGTACACGTCACCATACACTTCACGCCCTATATACCCGCAGTAAACACTTCAAACATTACTAACCTGCACTCCTTGTTCGTATTACTTTTGGAAAGAATCGTCTTATCAAGACGCTATTCAAATAGGAACTGTCCGATTCTTCCATGTGGCGCTCCTTAAACACACTCCTGGAAATTGAAATAAGAACACCGTGAATTCATTGTCCCAGGAAGGGGAAACTTTATTGACACATTCCTGGGGTCAGATACATCACATGATCACACTGACAGAACCACAGGCACATAGACACAGGCAACAGAGCATGCACAATGTCGGCACTAGTACAGTGTATATCCACCTTTCGCAGCAATGCAGGCTGCTATTCTCCCATGGAGACGATCGTAGAGATGCTGGATGTAGTCCTGTGGAACGGCTTGCCATGCCATTTCCACCTGGCGCCTCAGTTGGACCAGCGTTCGTGCTGGACGTGCAGACCGCGTGAGACGACGCTTCATCCAGTCCCAAGCATGCTCAATGGGGGACAGATCCGGAGATCTTGCTGGCCAGGGTAGTTGACTTACACCTTCTAGAGCACGTTGGGTGGCACGGGATACATGCGGACGTGCATTGTCCTGTTGGAACAGCAAGTTCCCTTGCCGGTCTAGGAATGGTAGAACGATGGGTTCGATGACGGTTTGGATGTACCGTGCACTATTCAGTGTCCCCTCGACGATCACCAGTGGTGTACGGCCAGTGTAGGAGATCGCTCCCCACACCATGATGCCGGGTGTTGGCCCTGTGTGCCTCGGTCGTATGCAGTCCTGATTGCGGCGCTCACCTGCACGGCGCCAAACACGCATACGACCATCATTGGCACCAAGGCAGAAGCGACTCTCATCGCTGAAGACGACACGTCTCCATTCGTCCCTCCATTCACGCCTGTCGCGACACCACTGGAGGCGGGCTGCACGATGTTGGGGCGTGAGCGGAAGACGGCCTAACGGTGTGCGGGACCGTAGCCCAGCTTCATGGAGACGGTTGCGAATGGTCCTCGCCGATACCCCAGGAGCAACAGTGTCCCTAATTTGCTGGGAAGTGACGGTGCGGTCCCCTACGGCACTGCGTAGGATCCTACGGTCTTGGCGTGCATCCGTGCGTCGCTGCGGTCCGGTCCCAGGTCGACGGGCACGTGCACCTTCCGCCGACCACTGGCGACAACATCGATGTACTGTGGAGACCTCACGCCCCACGTGTTGAGCAGTTCGGCGGTACGTCCACCCGGCCTCCCGCATGCCCACTATACGCCCTCGCTCAAAGTCCGTCAACTGCACATACGGTTCACGTCCACGCTGTCGCGGCATGCTACCAGTGTTAAAGACTGCGATGGAGCTCCGTATGCCACGGCAAACTGGCTGACACTGACGGCGGCGGTGCACAAATGCTGCGCAGCTAGCGCCATTCGACGGCCAACACTGCGGTTCCTGGTGTGTCCGCTGTGCCGTGCGTGTGATCATTGCTTGTACAGCCCTCTCGCAGTGTCCGGAGCAAGTATGGTGGGTGTGACACACCGGTGTCAATGTGTTCTTTTTTCCATTTCCAGGAGTGTAGATCCAGTCTCGTACTACTGGAGACTTCTGGTATTTTCTCGAATAATGTCGCAAGATCTAGAAGATGTTGGCATCCTCGATACGCGATACGCAACACGCAACGCTATCTGTCAACATAAACCTGTTGACGTAAATAAAACTGAGGCTTCATTTAGGTGTTGCGCTACCAGATGGCGTTTCCTCAGTACTGTAACAGCATTTTGCAAAATCGGAACAAAATTTGGTCTTGTCGGGACAAGAAGGGCCATAACGGTGACGGTAACGATGTATCGGAACGGATGGCAACCCTACCTCAGAGCTGCAATTGTTCTAAAAGGAACCACCACAATAATCATGTAAATAAATACATAAATATTTATTGTCACAATACAGAGAGCATAAATTTGAATAGCGCAACTTTCTGTATCTAATCCATATGCAAAATATAACTTATAGAGACAAATTCAGTCAAAATTTGAAAACAGTCAGTAGTTCACCGCATACAAAAATGGTTCCTACGTTTGCTCGTCTAGCTGCTAATCAAAAGGTAAGAAGTAGTTCAAGCTGTAGTCGCTAGAGGGAAGTATCTACTGGAGCCATAACTGGTAGCTACCGTGTGTATATGCCACGAAATGAGATAATTCTAGGTGGCTTCAAACGGAACTATATCGGCCGAAAAATTAAGGTAGATTCATCTTTATGCTTACATATTATGCTACCATCAGTATTACTGACTATTCGTCACGAACTTCGTTATTTACACATTTAGTATGTACACTATTGATTGTGTAGGTAATTTGAATACCAATCACTTCTTCATCAAGCAGCTTTATAAATTCAACCGCCCATTTCCGAATATCGACGGGTGTAGGCTCTCGGTGTTCTTCACAAAACTAAATACCCATGTTCCTCTCCTTGAAGGAGACATGACGTTTTTTATTGGCCTTCGCGCTGTTCCCATGCAGCCATCTTAATAATAATGGCAATTATGACGATAGGAATGTAGGAACAACACCTCACTCAGTCCCCGAGCGAATTATCTGTCCGCCGAACTGACCTCGTAGCTACCGAGGCGGACAAAGACGTTTTACAGTTAAATCCATACTTCCGTTCAGTACAGCCGGCGCTTCGCAGTAAACTAACTCACCGGTGCAGACAGCCCAAACGTACGTCTGCGCGGCATGGCGGCCAAACACGGACTGCAGCGGAGCTTTCGTTGCACAGTTTTCCTTGTGAGTATACTAGCGGCAGTCAGTTTCTTTCCTGGATTTCTAGGAAAAATGCTCTTGTTTGTCCCATACTTGATGATACGTAATACTCTGTGTTTAATTAGCTATCGATCCCGTCAATTTGAGTTGACTGCGCGTCGTTAACTTCAGTGGTGGGTTTCTCAAGAACGGTGGGGTTTTGAGTCAAAATATCTTAGTGTTTTATTTCCGGTTGCGCAAAAGTGACCTTCCAAGTATGCGCCGAATCGGTCGGCTGTATCTGAGACCTTCCCCTTGTGAGGCATCAGCCGTTAAATAACATTCCAAAGTTGTTACACAGGACTTGGGGAGACACAGTACCAATGGTTATCTGCGAAGACCTTTCAAATATACTGTCAACCTCAAAAGAGGTCAAAAAACCATTGAAAAAGGTGTTACCATTGTCGCCCGTTTGTATACTAAGAAGGGGAACTACACCTAAGTGCACAGTTAAGCAATAACCTTAAGTATCTGAGCTATTTCAGAAAAAAACATTAACAGAGAGGTAATACTTTTATTGAACTTCTCAGAAATACAAAACATATGAAATGTGTACTCTTGCGTTCATCTGCGCTTAAGAGTATGCAAAACATGCCCAAAGAGTATGCATTTAGCAAAGGTCACAAATAACGTTATACCATCCTCAAAAGAAGAGCGTTGTTTGTACCTCCATCTCTCACACTTAATGCACTGGACTGAACTCTCTAGAACTGGCTCGTCATACTCCTCGTCACACATTGGACAGAGAATAGCTGACCTGTCTGCTGTCACTTCAGATGCAGCAGGCCTATTCCATCTGCAATGGGATGTTTCCTCAGAAGCAATGTTCTTTATGGAATAGGATGCCTCCTCAGTATTACATCGGTTGCTTTCTGTTGGTATTTCCCTCCAAAATACAGTTTTCATATGTGGAGGATATCATGACCTCCGATCGTCTGGCCTGTCGCCTCATCTTTATTGTTTATTTAGCTTTTGATAAAGACCAGACTTCTGGAGGAGGCACTACTGCTTTTGCTGTATTCTCACTTCCCACAAATCGCGATTTTCCACCTGGGTTGTCATTGGAGTTGCTGTTCAAATCTGCCTCTTGGCGTGGAGGTTCTTCTGTTTCGCCAGAATTATGGATTAGTTTTTCCTGGGGTCGATCCGTTACATTAGATAGAAGTATCTCCTCCTCCAAAAACAGGTCGAGGTTAAATGGGTGTGCACCTGTTGCACATAAGAAATTCTTCGCCTTCTGCAGAGTAGTAACTCATTCTTAGGCATTACGAAATATCACTCAGCGTAACTGCACTCCCTGGGTGGTCATGTATCCATTTTTCAGCTTCAGCTGCGTAAGCGTAAGCGGTTTTCAATGATCCAAAGAATCCATGGTCTGGGAACTGACGTTTATGACTGGAGTGTGGTGGTAGGGATAACAAAGTTACGTGATGATCTCGACAATAGCTTGAAGACTGCAATGTGACATGTTATTGTCGAGTATCAAGAGGACTAGGTCATTTTTGGTTGATCTGGCATAGTCACTGAAGTGCTTTAGCCAGTCAACGAAGAGATCGGAGTTTATGAAACCACTCTCTGCTGTCATGGAGAGAGCTCCTACTGGTACATCTTTGAAGAGCTCAGGCTTCATTCTCTTTCGTTGGAAGACTATGGCTGGAGCTATGAAGAAAACGACAGGATTCATTACACAGACAACTGTGACGGTTTAGCCTCTCTGCAGACAAAACCTTCCCAAACAAACGGGTACTTTTTTGACTTGTGTCCTTAGGGATCTTGTTAGGAACAAAAGATATTCCTGACTCATACATGTTAATAATGCAATGAGCAAAAAACGTTTCTCTTCTACTACCGGCTTCAATTAAAAAAAAAAAAAAAAAAAAAAAAAAAAAAAACTTTCAGTTTGGAATGTAGTGGAAACAATACTCCTGTCTTAAGATATAGCTACCGTGTGTATGCCAAGAAATGAGATAATTCTAAGTGGCTTCAAACGGAACGACATCGTCCGAAAGATTAAGGTAGATCCATGATTATGCTTACATTTTACGCTACCATCAGTGCTCCTGACTATTCGTTCACGAACTTCGTTATTTATACATTTTGTATGTACACTATTGTATAGGTAATTTGAATACCAATCACTTCTTCATCAAGCAGCTTTACAAATTCAATTGCCCATTTCCGAATAGCGAGGGGTGTAGACTCTCTCATTCCCCTGGAGTCCGAAGTGTAATATCGTACTGTTGTGACTGACAATTCGCGATTTTCACAAACACAACTTTTATTGAGGTACGTTGACAAGGTTGATGACTGAACAAGAAACGGAAGGGTAACAATAACGATCCCAGTAAAAGTCTCCTAATTTAGGCAAACAAAAGTTCACTTCTAATTTTTCACGAAGGTTCGTGGTAACATACACATCAGCAAGAGTCCAACTCAGAGACTAAGACGTAATTTTCATTGGTCGAAGTACGAGAGGTCGGCATCTGGAGTAAACTGAACTTCGGGGCTTGTTCTAGCCACTATATAGCTGCCTCCAGCCAATCAGATTTTGGCATATACTTCCTGCATGCCGTGGCTTGAGCTCCCCCTGCAGGAAGTAGTGGTCGGAATGTATATTTCCATCACCTTGTATGTAAATAGCCGGTGTTTACCATGGTGCTTTTGGTAAGCGGCCGGCCGTGGTGGCCGAGCGGTTCTTGGCGCTTCAGTCCGGAACCGCGCGACTGCTACGGTCGCAGGTTCGAATCCTGCCTCGGGCGTGGATGTGTGTGATGTCCTTAGGTTAGTTAGGTTTAAGTAGTTCTAAGTTCTACGGGACTGATGACCTCAGATGTTAAGTCCAACAGTGCTCAGAGCCATTTGAACCATTTTGGTACGCCTTGGACATAGACAACGCCGTCCTCTGTGGTGTAATTTGGGTTGCCGGCCCTCAGGGGCAATCTTGGCTCCGACATTACAGGTACTTTTAGCAGATATCTTGGACCCAGTACTGTCCAGCTGCATTGTGTCCTTATTGGAGTCGTGATCCAAACTTGTTAGCCTCTGCGTAGTCATACGCCAATTGCATGAGCTGCTTCCTGCTGATACTGTAGAACCTAGCAGCAAGGTCCTTGACGTGCTTTACGAATTCTTTTTCCAGCTCATGTAACAAAAATCCTTTTTATACGTCCCAGTGCCCTAAAACAAAACAAAATCTATAATCTTAATATTTTGAACATATTCCATGTATTTCTATAACGAACGTTTAACAAAAAACCCCAAAGGCTCTGTTCTCTGTTCACAGCTTTCAGTCTTTGCCTTAAAGGAGACTCCTTCATACCAAATGCAGTGGCAGCCTTTCGCTTACCTCCACTTTCGATTTGTTGTCGGAGCAGCTCTTCAGTAAAGATGAGCTTCCTGTACTATTTTCATACATAATTTGAAGTTATTTTGAAACAAAATCACACTTCAGACTACATAACACAAGCAAGATGGTACAAATCTGCAGTTGTGTCTTCAAGGATAGGCAGAAGCAGTGCTTTGTTGATGCTCCACATTTTAGCGATTTTGACCGATATAAATTCACGCTGTAGTATTCTTCTTCGGCATGCCAGTGCAGAAATGTGCACAGAAAGAGCGAAGTGAAATATCCGTACAATGCTCACTTTTTTATGTACAAAAGCCGACTTCGGAATTTACCTTTGTGTGACACCACGTGTACAAGATTCGAGTGCCCATTTTAAGTTCTAGATTCACATATTTCACTATTCGCGTGGCTTCAGCATAATCTTTGGTTGATTGTATCAATATCCGTTTGTATTGTGATATATTGTGACATTTACCGTAGGTCTCTAGAAGAGCGTAGCGTTCCAAAGGATTGGAAAAGGGAACAGGTCATCCCCGTTTTCAAGAAGGGACGTCGAACAGATGTGCAGAACTATAGACCTATATCTCTAACGTCGATCAGTTGTAGAATTTTGGAACACGTATTATGTTCGAGTAGAATGACTTTTCTGGAGACTAGAAATCTACTCTGTAGGAATCAGCATGGGTTTCGAAAAAGACGGTCGTGTGAAACCCAGCTCGCGCTATTCGTCCACGAGACTCAGAGGGCCATATACACGGGTTCACAGGTAGATGCCGTGTTTCTTGACTTCCGCAAGGCGTTCGATACTGTTCCCCACAGTCGTTTAATGAACAAAGTAAGAGCATGTGGACTATCAGACCAGTTGTGTGATTGGATTGAGGAGTTCCTAGATAACAGAACGCAGCATGTCATTCTCAATGGAGAGAAGTCTTCCGAAGTAAGAGTGATTTCAGGTGTGCCACAGGGGAGTGTCATAGGACCGTTGCTATTCACAATATACATAAATGACCTTGTGGATGACATCGGAAGTTCACTGAGGCTTTTTTGCAGATGATGCTGTGGTGTATCGAGAGGTTGTAACAATGGAAAATTGTACTGAAATGCAGGAGGATCTGCTGCGAATTGACGCATGGTGCAGGGAATGGCAATTGAATCTCAGTGTAGACAAGTGTAATGTGCTGCGAATACATAGAAAGATAGATCCCTTATCATTTAGCTACAAAATAGCAGGTCAGCAACTGGAAGCAGTTAATTCCATACATTATCTGGGAGTACGCATTAGGAGTGATTTAAAATGGAATGATCATATAAAGTTGATCGTCGGTAAAGCAGATGCCAGACTGAGATTCATTGGAAGAATCCTAAGGAAATGCAATCCGAAAATAAAGAAAGTAGGTTACAGTACGCTTGTTCGCCCACTGCTTGAATACTGCTCAGCAGTGTGGGATCCGTACCAGATAGAGATAGAGAAGATCCAACGGAGAGCAGCGCGCTTCGTTACAGGATCATTTAGTAATCGCGAAAGCGTTACGGAGATGATAGATAAACTCTGCAGGAGAGACGCTCAGTAGCTCGGTACGGGCTTTTGTTAAAGTTTCGAGAACATACCTTCACTGAAGAGTCAAGCTGTATATTGCTCCCTCCTACGTATATCTCGCGAAGAGACCATGAGGATAAAATCAGAGAGATTAGAGCCCACACAGAAGCATACCGACAATCCTTCTTTCCACGAACAATACGAGACTGGAATAGAAGGGAGAGCCGGTAGAGGTACTCAGGGTATCGTCCGCCACACACCGTCAGGTGGCTTGCGGAGTATGGATGTAGATGTAGATTCGCGAGTGCTGCGATGAATTCGTACTGTTATAGTAAATTATGGGTTGAAATTAATTGAGCTCTTTTAAAATTTTTGAGAACACTAGGCCTGTTCTCCTTCAGAACAATCGTTCTCTCATTTCATTATACAATTACGGGACAAATAGCTTATTTCTGAAAGTTTTCGGATGCCTACGAAACTAAATTTTCGTAAGTTACCAGTACGAGTATTTTTGGACACGTAACGCATTTCGTATCAAATCAGCGTTTGTTCCGCCAAAGAATACATCGCCCCTGAATTTGATAGTCTATCAACACAAACGTACGTTTTTGAGAATTTTCGGAAGCTACCATTGTCCTGCGCATAAACTACGAGCAATTTGTAGTAAACCGACGTTGGTGATTTAATTGCTGTAGCACATATTCTAATTAACAGACTGTGCTACGTCTAGCTTTCCATTAGACAGGAGAAGTCCCATATATTATCTACATTTATCGTAAAGTAACTCAGCAGGCTTAATTTAAAGTTATTTGTTCACGAGCCAAAACGCAGCGCCATACAAATGCTGTTCTCGAACACAGGATGAGTTCGTTGATGTTCATAAGCAGCTGCCAATCGCCCTGACTATTGCCAAACTATTGGCAGCTAAGGTGAATCGGTGTGCTGGAAGAGCTCCTGAGAGTCGTTTCCCTGTGATACCGGTACCAGAGGTAGCTCAATTATTGTTCTCTCCTGCGGATCCTGTCACCTGTGCAAATGGTTCAAATGACTCTGAGCACTATGGGACTTAACATCTTAGGTCATCAGTCCCCTAGAACTTAGAACTACTTAAACCTAATCAACCTAAGGACATCACACACATCCATGCCCGAGGCAGGATTCGAACCTGCGACCGTAGCAGGACTGAAGTGCCTAGAACAGCAAGGCCACCGCAGCCGGCTCTCCTGTGCAGAAAGTACAGGGTTTGTCATTACTCGTCCACCTGACTGCGTGTGGCATATCAGTGCCAGATCTTGGCGTCCTGTACAGACTGGAAAGGGACCAGAGAGCACTCAGGATGTCGCACCGATCCTCCCTAACCTACAAATTCTAGCTGCTGTCTTTCACTGAAACTGAGCCACTGGGACTCGCTTCACCTGTTTTGGGGAAATGATTGTTCCGGTGTCAGTAGGAGGCAACCATAAAAGCGTAGGGGGTCCACTAATCGTCAGCAATTCAAACATATGGCGAATGATGGTACTCCTTAAGCCGGCGGCATAAGGAACGAGTTTGCCAACATTGACGCGGCGCTCTGCGAGTTTTCTGACGTCACTTCCTGCTATTTGTCGCTGAGGAGCCATTTCGTCACGTGAAACGCAAAATAAGTTCTGCGATATTTAGGCAATGTGCCACGTAAAGTAGAACCAATAAGAAGAGAGAATGCTCTCTACGCGACAAGTCGAAAGCAAGACGCTATGCTGTATTTGTCGTGTTCAGTAGAAGCCGATATTCAGTGGTTTTATGTTATACGTTAAACCCTACGAATATTTGCTGTTTCCAAGCACCAGCCCACGGAATGTCTCAAGAACGAATCGTTATTCGTACGATTTTTTGTAATAAAATGACGGGAAGCGTTATGTTGGTAATTGAAGAATTTTCCTTTTTAATTATTTTCGCGTTATAACTCGCGTGTTATGAGACAAAGCCATTTTAAGATCTGTTGAAGGAAGTTCCATGAAAACATGTAATTCTTGCTAGGATTTTTTATAGTTAAATGTGAACTTCGCTGCTTTTCATGAGCATTCCAAACTCTGGCACTTCAGTGCGAATGCACCTTCTTTCAGCCGTAGAATGCATTTCTCTAGCTCTGCTTGTCACAGAACCATCGTAGTATCTGGTTTAGTTCTTTCACTTGGCTCAGAACCAAAGGGCAAAGATAAGTTCTGGGGACAGTGCTGCAAATTGTGAGCTTCGTTGAAACTCGAAGCACAAGGCTGGTCTTCTCAACCTTCTTTGCCAGTCGCTGGTATGACCGAAGTATGACCTCGAAGCCCAGCCGACAGACATCACTAGGTCCAACATGCACCAGAGTCTGCAGTTAGTTGCACACTGTTTCCTCAGTGGCTCCTGGAATGGCCACTTCAACATGTTGCATGAGGCCCCCAGGCATATGCAATGAGTTCAGTTGTATGTCAGTTCCCCAATCGTACTGTAATCATTGGTGGAGATTTTATCATCCAACAATTAACTGGGACAATTACAGTTTTGTTAGTGGTGGGCGTGATAAAAAGACATCACGTGAAATTACTAAATGCCTTCTCTGAAAACTACCTAGAACAGAGAGTTAGGAGTCCTGCTCAACATATGGGACGTAATGGCAACAAACAGACCTGGCCTCTTTGAGAATGTCCACATCGAAATTGGTATGTGACCATGATGGGGTTGTGGCAACAATGATTGTTAAACTACATAGTGCAACTAAAACAAACTATATACTGTATTCAGTAAACTAGATAAAATGGTTCAAATGGCTCTGAGCACTATGGGACTTAACTTCTGAGGTCATCAGTCCCCTAGAACTTAGAACTACTTAAACCTAACTAACCTAAGGACATCACACACATCCATGCCCGTGGCAGGATTCGAACCTGTGACCGTAGCTGTCGCACGGTTCCAGACTGTAGCGCCTAGAACCGCTCTGCCACTCCGGCTGGCACTAGATAAAAAATCAGTACTGTCATATCTCAATAAGGAACTTGAAACTTTCAGCACAGGGCAGGAGCCTGTATAGAACTACGCCTCAATTTTAAAAGAATAGCTGACAATGCACAGGGTAGATATGTACCCAGTAGAACAGTTCATAATGAAAGGGAACTTGCATGACATACAGTCAATGTAAAGAAACTTCTAAAGAAACATAGATTACTGCATATTATGGATAAAACAAAGTACTGGTTTGTAGATTGAGAGATACTGAGTTAAAAGCGTTTGGCTGTCACGTGAGCAATGCGTAATGCCTTCAGTGACTACCGTACCAGACTATTGTCAAAAATATTTCACAAAACCCAAAGAAGTTCTGGTCGTATGTAAAGGCTGTTAGTGGCATTAAAATTCGTGTCCAGTACCTAGCGCATGAGACAGGAACTGAAATTGAGTGCAGCTAAGCAAAAGCTGATACGCTTAACTCAGTTTTCAAATGTCCCTTTCCAAATGAAAATCCAGAAAAATTACTCCAGTTTAATCTTCGTACCACTGAAAAGACGAATGATATAAGTATTAGTCTCAGTGGTGGTGAGAAACACGTAAAATCTTTAAAATTGAACAAAGCACCAGAGCCCTACAGAATCACTGTCAGATTCTTTACTGAGTTTGCGGCAGAGTTAGCCTCTCTTCTAACATCACTGAATATCGTATAGGTTCCCTGCGAGCAAGCAGAAGTGCTGCAACATGACGTGACATGGACTTGACTAATGTCTGAAGTTGTGCTGGAGGGATTTGACATCATGAACCCTCCAGGGCTCTCCATAAATCTGCAAGAGTACGAGGGGTGGGGATCTCTTCTGAACAGCACATTGCAAGGCATCCCGGATATGCTCAATAATGTTCATGTCTTGGGAGTTTGGTGGCCAGCAGGAGTGTTTGACTCAGAAGAGTGTTCCTGGAGCCACTCTGTAGCAATTCTGGACGTGTGGGGTCTCACACTGTCCTGCTGGAAATGCTCAAGTCCGTCGGAATGCGCAGTGGACGTGTATGAGTGCACGTGATCAGACAGGATGCTTACATACATGTTACCTGTCAGAGTATCAGGTGCCCTGCATCACTGCAACTGCACATGCCCCACACCATTACAGAGCCTCCACCATCTTGAACAGTGCCCTGCTGACATGCAGGGTCTGTGGATTCATGCAGTTGTCTCCAAGCCCACACACACCAATCCGCTCGATACAATTTGAAATGAGACTCGTCCGACCAGGCAACATGTTTCCAGTCATCAACGGTCCAATGTCAGTGTTGACAGGCCCAGGCCTAGCGTAAAGCTTTGTGTTGTGCAGTTATCAAAGGTACACGAGTGGGTCTTTGGCTCCAAAAGCCCATATCGAAGATGTTTTGTTGAATGGTTCGCACGCTGACATTTGTAAATGGCCCAGTATTGAAATCTGCAGCAATCTGCCGAAGGGTTGCACTTCCGTAATGTTGAACGATTCTCTGCAGTCGTCATTGGTCCCGCTCTTGCAGTATCTTTTTCTGGCCACAGTGATGTTGGAGATTTGATGTTTTGCTGGATTCCTGATATTCATGGTTCACTCGTGAGACTGTTGTATGGGAAAATTTTCACTTAATCACTACCTTGGAGACACTGTGTCCGATCGCTCATGCGTCGACTATAACACAACATGCAAACTCACTTAAATCTTCATAACTTGCCATTATTGCAGCTGTAATCGATCTGACAACTGTGCCAGGCGCTTGTTTTATATAGGCGCTGCGCACTGTAGCCGCGCGGTCTAGGGGCACCTTATCACGGTCCGTGTGGCTCCTCCCGTCGGAGATTTGAGTCCTCCCTCGGTCATGGGTGTGTGTGTTGTGCATAGCGTAAATTATTTTAAGTTATATTAAGTAGTGTGTAGGCTTAGGGACCGATGACCCAAGTAGTTTGGTCCCATAACACCTAACCACAAATTTCAATTTTACTTCTATAGGCGTTGCCGACCGCATTGCCATATTCTGCCTGTTTATATATGTCTGTAATTGAATATGCATTCCATTCCAGTTTCTTTGGCGCTTAGGTGTATAATCTAACGTAGATCCCTTGAACAAAAAATGGTGCCCAGTTCTTCGAAAAAGGCAGAGGTCACACCCATCTACGAGAAGGGTCACAGAAATGATCCACAAAACTACTGTCCAATATCGTTGACGATTGCTGTAGAATCTTAGAACATATTATAAGTTCAGATATAATGAAGTATCTTGAGCAGAATGACCTCCTCAGTGTCAACCAGCTTGGATTCCAAACACATTAATCATGTGAAACCCAACGTACTTTTCTCACATGACATAATAAAAGCTTTGCATCAAGGCAGTCAGGTAGATGCAGCAGCTCTTGATTTCCAAAAAGCATTTGACTCAGTATCAAACCTATGCTTATTGTCAAAAGCATGATCATATGGGATATCAAGTGAAATTTGTGACTGGATCGAGAACTTTTTGGTAGGGAGGACGCAGCATGTTTCCTTGGATGGACAGACACCGTCAGATGTAGAAGTAACTTCGTGAGTACCTTTAGGGAAGTGTGTTATGATCTTTGTTGTTCGTATTGTACATTAATGACCTTGCAAACAATATTAATAATAAACTCAGGCTTTTTGCAGATGACGCTGGTATCTATAAGTATTATGTAAAAGAAGCTGCATAAATATTCAGCTAAGTTTTGATAAGATTTCAATGATGTGCAAAGATCGGCAACTTGCTTTAAATGCTCAGAAATGTAAAATTTTGCACTTCACAAAATGAAAAACGTAGTATCCTATGACTGTAATATCAATGAGTTACTGCTGGAATTGGCCAGCTTGTACAAATACTTGGGTGTAACTACACTCCTGGAAATGGAAAAAAGAACACATTGACACCGGTGTGTCAGACCCACCATACTTGCTCCGGACACTGCGAGAGGGCTGTACAAGCAATGATCACACGCACGGCACAGCGGACACACCAGGAATTGCGGTGTTGGCCGTCGAATGGCTCTAGCTGCGCAGCATTTGTGCACCGCCGCCGTCAGTGTCAGCCAGTTTGCCGTGGCATACGGAGCTCCATCGCAGTCTTTAACACTGGTAGCACGCCGCGACAGCGTGGACGTGAACCGTATGTGCAGTTGACGGACTTTGAGCGAGGGCGTATAGTGGGCATGCGGGAGGCCGGGTGGACGTACCGCCGAACTGCTCAACACGTGGGGCGTGAGGTCTCCACAGTACATCGATGTTGTCGCCAGTGGTCGGCGGAAGGTGCACGTGCCCGTCGACCTGGGACCGGACCGCAGCGACGCACGGATGCACGCCAAGACCGTAGGATCCTACGCAGTGCCGTAGGGGACCGCACCGCCACTTCCCAGCAAATTAGGGACACTGTTGCTCCTGGGGTATCGGCGAGGACCATTCGCAACCATCTCCATGAAGCTGGGCTACGGTCCCGCACACTGTTAGGCCGTCTTCCGCTCACGCCCCAACATCGTGCAGCCCGCCTCCAGTGGTGTCGCGACAGGCGTGAATGGAGGGACGAATGGAGACGTGTCGTCTTCAGTGATGAGAGTCGCTTCTGCCTTGGTGCCAATGATGGTCGTATGCGTGTTTGGCGCTGTGCAGGTGAGCGCCGCAATCAGGACTGCATACGACCGAGGCACACAGGGCCAATACCCGGCATCATGGTGTGGGGAGCGATCTCCTACACTGGCCGTACACCACTGGTGATCGTCGAGGGGACACTGAATAGTGCACGGTACATCCAAACCGTCATCGAACCCATCGTTCTACCATTCCTAGACCGGCAAGGGAACTTGCTGTTCCAACAGGACAATGCACGTCCGCATGTATCCTGTGCCACCCAACGTGCTCTAGAAGGTGTAAGTCAACTACCCTGGCCAGCAAGATCTCCGGATCTGTCCCCCATTGAGGATGCTTGGGACTGGATGAAGCGTCGTCTCACGCGGTCTGCACGTCCAGCACGAACGCTGGTCCAACTGAGGCGCCAGGTGAAAATGGCATGGCAAGCCGTTCCACAGGACTACATCCAGCATCTCTACGATCGTCTCCATGGGAGAATAGCAGCCTGCATTGCTGCAAAAGGTGGATATACACTGTACTAGTGCCGACATTGTGCATGCTCTGTTGCCTGTGTCTATGTGCCTGTGGTTCTGTCAGTGTGATCATGTGATGTATCTGACCCCAGGAATGTGTCAATAAAGTTTCCCCTTCCTGGGACAATGAATTCACGGTGTTCTTATTTCAATTTCCAGGAGTGTATTTGTAGGGATATGAAATGCATTGATCACGTAAGTTCAATTGTGGATAAAGTAGGTGGTAGACTTCTGTTTATCAGTAGAACACTGGGGAAGTGCAGTTAGTCTACAAAGGAGATTGCTTACAAATCACATGAGAGATCAGTTCTAGAATATTGCTCAAGTATGTGAAACCCGTACCAGATAGGACAAACAGGTGATATTGTATGTATACAGAGAAGGGCAGTACGAATGGTCACAGGCTTGTTTGATCCATGGGAGAGTGAGACAGAGATACTGAAGGAACTGAACTGGAAGATTCTTGAAGATAGACGTAAATCATTCCGAGAATGTCTATTGCTAAAGATATTAGGTTAAGCTGACCAGTACCAAGTTACAAGTACTCATTCTGTACATAATGTAACCAAATGGCACCAAATAAAATTCAGTCGTTCTCTACCACACAGCACAGACGAGATATACCTGGTTAAATAAAGAGTTAAGAGTGATGATTTTGGTTTGTTATATTAAGACAGTTGGACAGGAAACAACTTGTAATTCGACTTTAAAATAAAAGATTATGGTAAGAGAACATGTCACTGCTGCACAATTGATGGTCTTCTGCTCCCCATCATTGTGCTCAAAAATTTTATCCAAGACGGGACAAGATGCTACAATTGTCACTTTTGATGTACCGGTAATTGATTCAACGAACATAAAAACAAAAAATGGTTCAAATGGCTCTGAGCATTATGGGACTTAACTTCTAAGGTCATCAGTCCCCTAGAACTTAGAATTACACAAACCTAACTAACCTAAGGACATGACATACGTCCATGCCCAAGGCAGGATTCGAACCTGCGACCGTAGCGGCTGCGCAGTTCCAGACTGTAGTGCCTAGAACTGCTTGGCCAACCCGGCCAGCGAATGTTAAAACAGCAGCTAAACATTTTTGTCTATAAACATGTTACAAGCACTAAGCCTACTGACTACAGTTTACATACGAACTCTGCAAACAAAATGTTGGTGGTGCTCAGCCAATAGATTTTATGATACTGGAATTAGAGTGTTGGTTAGCACACTGTTAGTTCTCTTTGCAGTTTGTGTCAGTTATGTGCAGTAATTAAGGAAGGTCGATACGTTCAACAACTTAAAATACTGTATTGTTGTATGTCACTTTCAGTCTAGTCTGAGTTTACCAGAAACACAGGATGTCTGTGCTATACAACATCTCATTTAGCCTACATTTTCATTATAATGACACCCCCTACACTTTAGACAGATTTGTGAAGCATTGATTAGCTATTCCTGAGATAGATAAACAGTTTTTTAATTTTGTGTTTTATTATGATACCCCTAAATTAGTATAGGGAACAGTGGTTGCTACTGCCTTTTATGGTACCATAAAGAAATGTCTTCAGAGGTGTTTCTTTCAGGCCGTGACCACAAAAGTTCCCCTTTTGAAAATTTTCTCAGTCACAGTTTACAATTTTAGTTAGAATACTGTAACCAATCACAGGTCACTATGATGCCCAATTGTCATACTACATGCACAAAGTAATTGACACTTGGCACAGTGGCTGATGCAATTGACCGAAAAGGCATTTCCCATTTACATTTGCTCCCATCAGCCACCACACCAAGTGTCAACTTAGTTTTCATGAATCTTACACCCTCCTGCTGTATTATGAAAACACATCTTTAAATCAGCATTGACAGAATGATTATGCAGCAAATTTTATTTCATACATCCTTTTAAAAAGACTCTTGAATAAACAGTTTGATACAGAAATTTTCATTTGTCATTGTAGCAATGGCAGCTATTTTTGTCAAAACTGCAATGGTGAAATAAATGCAAACCTTAATATAATATCCATTTACCTTCTAAATGCTATTCAAACGACTGTAGGCCATTTTTGTCATTAAGTCTACCAGAAATTTTCATTTTTTGCTATATCCAGATATAAGGTGAACCACTGGATGATTTTTGCTATCTGACCTATACTTTTTTGGTGAGCAAAATTTAAAAAAGATTGTCATTCTTAAAAATAAATGATAGTAAGTAACCATCCAGTTCATTCAGTTTTGCATATTTTCATGTGTTCTCATATAGCTCTTGATGTCAATGTCAATAATATATTTTTGTGTCACGGATAGGAACAACAACAAAAACTTTCACAATTACAGCTTTCAGCCATTGGCCTTCATAAACTGCAGTCTCAAGCAACTTAAACCACACTGCCAGCAGCAGCGCCAGTTCATGATGGAAATGGCGACTGGGTGGTGGTAAGGAGGAGTCTGGGGTGGGGAGGGGGAGGGATAGTATGGTGGGGATGGTGGACAGTGAAACGCTACAGGTTAGACGGAGGGCAGAAGACAGATGGGGAGGGGTAATGAGGAAAGTCACGGAAAAGGAGGGAAATAAAAAGACTGTGTGGTGGTGGTATGATGGCTGTGTAGTGCTGGAATGGGAACAGGGAAGAGGCTGGATAGGTGTGGACAGTGACTAATGATGAGGGGTAATCATGCCCTGAAATGAGAAATGTCCTGTCTACTATCCTCCCACAGTGGTATTCTGCCATCCACCGAACCTACACAATATACTCATCCATCCTTACACAACCCCTGCTCCCAATCCCTTACCTCTTGACTCATAGTCCTGTAATAGACCTATACAAAGGACCTGTCCCATACATCCTCCCTCCATCACCTACTCAGTCCATCACTAACATCACTTATCCCATCAAAGGCATGGCTGCCTGTGAAGCCAGTCATGTGGTCTACAAGTTAAGCTGCAACCACTGTGCTGCATACTATGTAGGCATGACAACCAACAAGCTGTCTGTCAGCATAAATGGCCACTGATAAACTGTGGCCAAGAAACAAGTGGACCATCCTGTTGCTGAACACGCTACCAAACATGATATCCTTCATTTAAATGGCTGCTTCACAGCCTGTGCCATATGGATCCTTCCCAACAACACCATCTTTTCTGAATTGCGCAGGTGGGAACTTTCCCTGCAATATCCCATAACCCTCCTGGCCTGAACCTTTGTTAGTCACTGTCCTCACCCATCCAGCCCCTTCACTGTTCCTATTCCAGCACTACACAGCTGTCGTCCCACCACCACACCCAGTCTTTTTATTTCTCTCCTTTTCTGTGACTTCCCCCCCTCCCTCTCCACATCTCTCTTCTGCCCTCTGTCTAGCCTGCAGCACTTCACTGTCCACCACTCCCTCCATACTATCCCTCCCCCTCCCCACCCCAGCCTCCTCCTCACCCCCACCAAGTCACCACTCCCATCATGCACTGGTGCTGCTGCTTGTAGTGTGGTTTCAGTCGCCTGAGACTGTAGACGCATGTATGAGCTGCATTTGCATGAGTGTATGTGAGTGCATGGTATGTGTATTATTGATGAAGGCCAGTGGCCGAAAGCTTTAATTGCGAAAGTCTTTTTGTGGTGCCTATCTGTGACTCAGCATCTCTGCTATATGGTGAGTAGCAACTTTCCTTCTCATAATGTTGTAACATTCCATCCTGGATTTTCCATTATTGATAATAAATTTTTGTGCCATTTATTATGTTTGCTGCATAGAAGTTGAGTTATGGTCTTGCAATTTCCCATAGAATTTTTTTGGATTGTGAACCTTCTTCATTATTAGTAAAGTCTTATCATTTTCCTGTTTTTGCAGGTACGGGAAGGAGGCGGTGTTCTACATAAACGGGGAGAAGTATACTGGTAAGTACATTTTAATATCATATTGATTCCCTTTTGCATAATTCTGCTTACCCCTTCTATAAATTTCACAAATTTTTATGGGCTGTCAGCTGATTAAAATCATTAGCAATGAGATTTAAGATGCTCAAAGTGAGGCCTAAATAATTCTTATGTTTCTGAACTGTTTGTGGGATATTGTTCCAGTTATAAAATAGTGTAATATACAATGGCAACCTGAGAAACTAGGTCACAGATAGGCACAACAAAAAGTCTCTCCCAATTAAAGCTTTCGGCCATTAAGGCCTTTGTCAACAATACACACACACACACACACACACACACACACACACACACACACACACAAGCAAATGCAACTCACACACACAACTTCAGTCTCAGGCGACAGTGTGGTTTCAGTTGCGTGGGACTGCAGTCATGTGTGTGAGTTGCAATTGTGTGTGTGTGTGTGTGTGTGTGTCTGTTGCTGATGAAGGCCTTAATGCCTGCAAACTTTAATTTTGAGAGTCTTTTTGTTGTGCCTGTCTGTGACTCAGCATCTCCACTATATGGTTAGTAACAACTTTTCTTCTCACAGTTCGAGCATCTGTGAACTGTGCCATCTTGTGGACAAGTGTTTCTATTTCATTTTGTGTTACAGAGCATATTCATTCTTGCAGCAATTCTGGATATCTTGGGTTTGACCATGTCATATATCAGTCTTCTGTTTGAGAGCTGCAACTTTTTATGCAGTCATCTGAGTGAACTGGCACCAAGCACAATGGATTGTGCCTTTAGGCAGAGAGTACTGACTGTGGGTAAGAGTTGCCCCTGCAGCTTACCCCTAGTCTTACATATGTACTGGCTCCACATAAGATGGCAATCCAGCATCATGCTTAGGCACTTTCCAGTCCTAGATCAGGTTCCAGATCTTTTGGTGTCCTCCTCATGACGATTATTCTTTGGCTCTTGGCAGCATTTCTTATCGGCCTCCATTTGGTGGCCCATGTGTGTGCACCTCTCAAGTTTGTTGTAGTCTCTGCTCAGCAATGTAGCACTCACTCTCTGTGTAAACTGAGTGGAGTCACCTATTTACTGCCCTAACTATCCATGTACAGCCTTTAGAGCATCAGCAACGTAGAGGCTGTACAGCAAGAGGCTGGGAATAGAGCACTGTGGCATTCGAGCTCCTCATGTAGTATTGTATTTATGTGCTATCCCCAACACACACATGGAAGATTCTGTTTCAGAGGCAGAACTGCAAAAGGCAGATGTGTGATGCTGGAACCAACCATTACAACAATTACTGTAGCTATTGGTTGTTTGTCCAAGCGACCTGTGATTCACAGATTTGAACACCTTGGATACATTTGAGAGAATCATCCCAAGGTACTCATGATGATTCATGGTTGCCATCATCTGCTCCACCAATTGTAGCATTTGGCATGTTGTGCATCTCCAGGACATGAGTTGGTCACCTGGCAGTATGTCTTCTGTGAGATGCTGTAGCAATTTCCTGGGATAGATTCCCTTGAACACTTCAAGAGGACTGTGAGGAGACTGGCTGGTTAGTAACTGTGCACCAGTTGAGGATCCTTGCCACTCTTAAGAAATGTAACCACTCCCATACATTTCTAGATATCAGTTATAATGGGAACACAGGATGCTGTTGAAGATTTTCAGTTAGATTCAAATAACATCTATTGGCTGTTATTTCAACAGCACACTATTCAACTGATCTTGGCCTACTTTCTTGGTGTTGTGCTGACAGAGCTTCTGCTCAGCATATTATTTATAGATGGTTGTGCTGACATCGTTGTCTGCTTGAACTTAAAAAAGTCAGTACAGGCACTGTTCCTTCTGGAAAATATGGTCCCCATGTGCAGGGTTACTACTTTACATGTGGCTCCCTTACATTGTCACAGCCTTGACTGCACAGCCTGTCACAGCAAAATCTTTATAAACCTCCAGGCCCTGCTGCTGTCAGTTCTGTGCATGGCATTCATGCCATCACAGCTCTGAGGTGATGCTTATTGACTCCTACCTTGATGTAGTAGCTTCTCTGTTGCCAGAAACCTGATGTGTTGCCATTTGAAAAAAACATGTAGTTCTTCATTGTGATCATATTAAATATCTGTGGTGTCTGTTGCAAGGGAAGTTTATTGGCCTCTGCTGCACCCCTGGAGTGCCAGTCCTTGTTCTTGATCACATGAAGTCTGTGCAGTGGCAATTGCAAGGGAAGTATCATGGCTGCTGCAGTGCCCTTGGGGTATTAGTTTCGATTGTTTCAAGTACTAAATGAGTAAAAGTGAAGTAATACCCCCTCAGCACCTACAGTATCCATGACCAGGTGTCATACAGAAAGTATTGTTGAAGACAGTGTCATATTTCTCTCGAATGATGCCTTGCAGCTGTGACAATTGATTGGTGAGACTGCATCATGGATGTCAGCACGTAAGACCACCAGGAGATGATCTGACATAATGGTCCAATGCATCAAAATAATGATGGAGTGATCCACTTCCTTTGGAAAGGTAGTGTCCAAGGTGTAAGAATTGCAACAGTTGTCTGGGTAGATAGTGGGGTCATGTGGTCCCAGAACTATCACATAATGTATGCAAGTCACTTGGAGTGGATGAGAGCACAAATGTTGACTTGATGTTGAAGTTCCCTGCAATGAAGAGCTTCCACCAAATGGAAAGCAACAAGGGCTGGCACTGGGTTCTGCCTGTGAAGGATGGCTGTGAAGGATGCCTGTGAAGGATGGAGTGAAAAGTTGGGAAGTCTAGGCAATTCATATCCACTGCAGAGAAAAATGTCACGTGGCAACACATTTGAAACCACCACTGCTGCCTCTCTATAAGACTCAAGCATCTGCATTTGTTGTCACTCAATATCCAAAGTCTGCTAAATGCCCCTACTAAGTATGTAGACCCAATCTTTGTTCAGATTGTTACAATTTAATGTAGTTTTTACCACATCTTTTGTAATAATATCCCAATCTGAAGACTTGCAGTTTGAACTTCAGTATGTGATGTTCCTGTTCAAGAAAAGTGGAAACGGAAGGTTGATATCACTAAGATTAGATTCAATAGTAACAATGTTAATCAAAATTATGGTTACATATTTAATGTAAGACAAGCAAAAACAAGGGTGAATGTTTGTCACTTATGTGAAGGTAGAACTGGCACTTAAAAAAGATGGTGCTGGCCCCTCTTCCACCATGATCTCATTTGGTGCTGCTGCAGACTGCTCTGCCTGAAGATAGTAAGTTCAGCTTCCCATGCATGCATCACTTCAGCCTTCCTCTAGGAGGGTGTAGATACTCTGACTCATCCATAAAAACAGAACACAGTAACAACCCTGGCATTCAGCTGATTTACTTGTGAAAAAAATATTGTTCAAAAAAACTTTTTTGCATCCACAAAAGCTTCATACTGCATACTTAGTATCCCAAGTTATAATACATATTTTAACAAGAAATTTTGTGCAGGTCAAAGTATAGTCAACAAAGATCATTGTACAATGAGATTCAATGCAAATAGTTGCAGTGAAGATCAAACAATGGAAAATCCGGAATGGAAAATAAGAATATTACGAAAAGGATACTTGCTACTCACAATATAACAGAGATGCTGAGTCGCAGATAGACACCACAAAAAGACTGTCAGAAAGTGAGCTTTCAGGCAATAAGGCCTTCTTTGTAATTTTAGACAACATAAACACATATGAACACACACACACACACACACACACACACACACACACACACACACAAACACAAACACAACTCACAACTCACACACACATGACAAGTCTCTGGCAGATGAAGCCAGACTGTGAGCACGCACTGTGTGTGTGTGTGTGTGTGTGTGTGTGTGTGTGTGTGTGTGTGTGTTGTGTTGTGTGTGTGTGTGTGTGTGTGTGTGTGTGTGTATGTCTAATTTCGAAGAAGGCCTTGTTGGCTGAAAGTTCCCTTTCTGACAGTCTTCTTGTTGTGGCTATCTGCAGCTCACCATCTCTGCTATATGATTAGTTTCAGCAAAGGGGAATATATCATTTGTAATTAGGAATGCTGCTCTTTATTGCAGTGGGATCACCTCAAAAGAGGTATCTCATCAACACTCGGCAGGTAACAAAATTATTGTAACATAATGGTGTTTTCTGTGGATACAAGTAGCATGTACCCTTATAACGATGCTATATTCTTGAACATTACTTAAACTAACTTAACTTGGCCTGGAGATCATTTTATGGATGAAAACAACAGTTTCCAACTTCACAAAATTTACTGACAACTGAGCTGCATACTTATCACGTTAACAAAGCACTGATTGACATACTTCACTGATCTCTTTGACTGACAAAACAACAACTCAACAACTAACCCCCAAAAACTGACCTGCTGGCAGCATCGCTGCTTTGCTTTATATAGAATTTTAACAATAAATTACAAAAAAATCCGTTATTAAATTTGTAGAATTTCAATGTTACAATTAAAATTTACAAAACGTAAAGAAACTGATGTTACAGCTGAATAAGGTAAAAATTTACAATATTAATTGATGTAATTTTTACTGTATCATCACTAGTTTTAAATATGAAAATCGATCTGTACTTTAATTATAATAATGTCTCTTGTATTATTTTAGTTATGTAATTAATTACAGTTTGGATTTGGATACTAACATTCAATGACATTACAAATGTTGTGCTTTATCTGACTGCATATAAGAAAGTTACAAATAAGGCCTCAAATTCGGAAAAGTTGGAAAATTGTGTGATGTAAACAATTGGAGAGTTAATTAGAAATGTAATTACAAAGAATATTAATTACAGAGGAGAACATAAAAGTAGATAACAAATGAAAACACATCACTTGGTAATAACTTTTAAACCGTTTCTTAAGGTAAAGATGTTTTCTGTGTTTACTCATTATTCAATTCTAATTATGATAATTAGAGGTGCCAGCCATTTATGCCAACATTCCCATGGCCTTTTTACATTTGTTACTAAATATCTGTTAATTAAACTTCTCAACTAGGTTTTTGATTTTTAACCTGTACATAAGTTTGTTAATGACAACAATCCACTGACAATTATGATAATATACGTTTTTCCAGAACTTTCTATATGCTTTCACAATGAATACCAAGTGTTTTAACAAACTGGACAGAATGATATATATAAATACACACATACAAGACCTTAGGAAGCACTAAATTAGATAATTATCCAGATGCATATAAAAAAAGGTGTATCGGACATTCCATTAGAGTCTTGGGGAAGGCTGTATCGTTATACCATCATAGTGCATGAAATTTACATCACCTGAGATGGAGAAGTGGTTCATACATTTATTGCACTTTTATCAATGTCTTATACTGAAATCCATATCTTTCACTGCCTCTCCTTAAGTTGTGACAGAAGATATTATTGATGTGATCATCCTATCAGATTATCATATTATACATAATTTTTCATTTGTTATCTGATTGCAAAGGTTTGTACTAATGTTGGAATTAGAATTTAGATTGTACTTCCTTTCATTACATATTCACAGCAATATAAAAAGAACACTACACTTCACAGGCGTTCATTGTATTAATCCACACTACATAATTACTCTTTCCTATGGATTACATGGGAAGAAGACAACAATAAATTATGCATACTAACAGTTTACTATGGAAATAGAGTGGCATTCCGAGAATGCTCCCAAAGCTCCTTATTGGATATCCCATTGCCCCCAACACATGTTTCAAACATCTCCTATCCACTTGGCCCACTGATAGCCAAATTTGCTGCTCCTAGATGGCAGGTCATTCCTATAAAATAATAAGTGATTCTCTGTGGTACAATGTTCATAAAAGATATTCAGGTTAATACAAAAAAGAAGTCATCAATACCTAAGTGTCATCTTTGCCATGATGTGCAAAGATGTGCAGATGTGCAAAGACATGAGTGTTGCAGTGGCAGTAAATGCATCAGCTGGCAGGGCAGTTGCTGTAGGCAGTGGAGAAGAGGAGTTACCAGATGCAACACAGCAACGCATATGGCTAGTGCAGCTGCTGAGGCAGTCAAGGAGACCTGTGATAAAGACAATGTCCATATGTTGATAACATTGGCAGACAAAGTTCATGCAACATTCTACAGTCACATGTAGCAAACACAACTGTTGTCACAGATGGTTGCACACAGCAACAGACCACAGCAATACAGAAGGGCCAGCACATGGATATTACTTAGCAACTATATGAGCTTACAGAGCAATCTGATGTGCTGTAGAGGAGGATGTCAGTGTTATTGCAAAACAAGAGCAACTTACCTTGGTGAGGAACAAGCAACAACAGAGCTGCCAGGGCAGATTCGATGGTGTCACTGATGGATCAGCAGCAGAGCAATAAGATGCATAAAACTATGCAAACAGCCAAATGGCAACAGCAGCTAGCTGTAGGTGTGGCAGCCATTAAAAAGCAACAGGAATACCTTCAGCAAATAAGTGAGTACAGGAAGGAAACTGGCATGGTAAGTAACTTGTCAAGATTACCTGCCCCTTCAAACACTTTCCACATTAAAGACAAGACATTTGGATGCTACTACCCATTTGATTCAGCATCAGGTGCACTGTCAGCCAGAGATGGAAAAACTGCAGCCACAACCTCACAAATGCATCTCATGGCAGTGAATAAGTCACTAATAATGACATACAGAAAGTGTGAAATGGGGTTAGATTTAAGCTTCGAGCAGAGTTACTGATGAACCTTTGTAGTAGTGGAGGTGGCAGAGTCCATACAAGATGTCAGTTTTCTGTGTCAGATAAGAATAAAGGAAATATCAGTGCTGCACAAATGAGGAAGGATGGAGTATTCATCACAGATATGCCAGGATGTGAAAAAAATCAGACCATGAGTTACACACACAGTTTTGTGATGACTGGTGAAAGTGTCAGCAGCATGGTGCATATGCAAAAGGTGTTACATGATGCACTGCGCCACATTTATACAACTTCAGGTCAATGCCAATGGGCATCACCATTGAACATGGTAAAAAGAAAGATGGTGGCTGGAGACTGTGGCAACTGTCATGTGGTAAATGCTTGCACAGTGCCAGACCACTACCCAGCACCTAACACTAGGGATTTTACTAGTGTTCTAGCAGGAGTGACAATATTTAATGTAACTCACTGCAAGAACAAATACCATCAGATTCCAGTTATGGGAAAGGATATATGACAGACAGCAATAACAACACCATTCAGTTTGTTTGAGTACATGCAAATGCTGTTTAGCTTGAAGAATTTGATGCAGATGTGGCTGCAGTTTACTGATTAGGTGCAAATGGACTGCAGTGTTTTTTCATATATTTTGATGATATATTGGTGTACCCAAACTTGGTGTTGCAAGAAGAGTACCTGAGCACTGTTTCAGACAGCATCAACAACTGTAGAGAAAATAGTCCCTATCACCTCCCCATCAGACTGAACAGTGCAAGTTGGCTTTCATTCTCTGGAACAGAACCAGTTGATAGTTCCTTTAGTTCTTAAATTTTGTTATTGTTCCTAGACTTTATTTTGTGTCTCTTTATACAGTTCATGCCTAAGATTGGTAATAAAATTTATATCAATCCTGAAGCATGGTAATAATTTGGATACAACATATGAATAGTCAGGGTGTCTATAATTTCTTTAAATTATGCCCTCATTTTAACAGTGTGCTGTTTACTTAACGTAAATAGTGATTATAATCTCCTGGTTTTACAGCTGACAGCAGCCTTCCAGCCACCACATCTCTTAATTCTTTCATTCGGGATCATGCCAGTCTTAAAGGAACAAAGTATATGTGCTATGAGGGAGGCTGTGGTGCTTGTATTGTCATGATCACTGCTCTTCACCCTGTCACAAAGAAAAAACAGTCTTTTGCAGTTAATTCGGTAAGCTTTAGTCAGTGTTCAAAAAGGATTGTGTTTTCTATTCTCTTGAAAATAATACAGAAAACTCCTATTTTTTTCCCTATGCATGTGACTGATGGCAATTTATGAGTTTTCTGCATTATTAAAAAATATTATTTTTTAACCTGTAACAAGATAACTGTCAAATTTGGAGATTTAGTGCTTCCATATGCCAATGTTTGCTTACAAATATTAGTTGTAAAAGTCAGATGCTCAGGATAACAATATACTAGGAAAAAGTGCATCTACTGATAAATTGCTCAGACAGGAAGAACCATGGAACTGTTGGAAACACCAAATGTGAAAATATGCACTTAAACCTGATCACTTGTAACTAAAAAAAATTAGTTAATTGTAAAGAAAGGCACAGAATGAAGATCAGAAATGTAGATTAGATAAAATAAGTAAAAGTCTCTTAGATCTTATTGTTAGACAGGAACAGGTAAAGCAAGCTGCTGAAGTAAAGAAAGTGAGAACGGGAATGATAACCTAAATACCTTTAGTGAGATGGAGACAACTAAATTTTGAGAGCCAAGTACTTGAAAGGGAGCACAATACATGTTTGTAGACAGGAAATGTACTAAAACAGAGAATGGTTCTGATATGTCTTATTTGTCAGTAGAATGTGTTTCACATTCAAGTAAATACTACTTGTCTCTCTCTCTTATAATATGCACATACATGTTAACACACAAAAATGTAAAAGAAAAATGTGGAAAAGCAGTCATCTAAAACTAACTGATGTGTAGCACATAGACACTTGTAACAGCACAGAGACTTAACTATCTTTCAAGGCTTTGCTAGGTGGTATGCTGATTCAAATCCTGGTGGTGTAAAATTTTTACTGCCAATATTTCACGAGCAAGAGGAGGATAAGTGGTGGTTTCTTGTCAACAGTATGTGTGCCAATGTTCTGGATTAAATTCCAAACCTCTCCACAGTGTCTCATGAAGTGAGGGCATGTGCTACTGTTGATGGTGACCCATGTGCTGGATGGGGATGTTAGGCTTAGGGGCTCCTTCGTACTATTTGAAAGGCTATGTGATGGCACTGACCTTCGCCCTCTCCCTTTCCCTCTCCCTTCCTTCATAGATGACAACATAAATCCAAAATTATGGTGTATATGCACTCATCAGTCATCCATTACAGTTAATTTACAAAAACAATTGCAGAGATACAAAGACATAAAACTGGAAAATAAACAGAAACTAAATGAAAGAAAAATACATCAAGATAGGCACAGCACAAGGATTGACACATGAGGTACAATAGTAAATTCATAGAAGCATAAAATATGTGATCTAAAACTTTGCATAATTGACCTGAACAGGCTTTAGACATTTGTTTGAAATTCTATCTGCTTCTAAAGAGCCTTTGATTTTTAAGGAGGCAGCAGTTGTCTTTACTTCATTTCCAGTAATGGAGTATACACTTACCCCACTTTCAGGGTTGAGAAAATTGTTTCAGAATTAATTATGCACTTTATAAGGAGCCATTGTAGCATATTTATGGAGCCATTGTAGCATATTTATGGAGCAGCAATGAATATTTTAGCAATTATCTCTTGGTTTCTAACATGTTTATGATCAATATTTAAAACAATGTCATTCTTTTTACTGGCACAATTGGACTCTGCCTCACTCTTTGTATCTCAGATTGCTCTGATTTTATTACACCATTGGTTGATTTTGGAGCTAAAATATGAACCTTTTGATTGTTGATTATTTTACTTAATATTCAACACTTTTTGCAATGATTTAAATGGGTAGGGTTACTTGGATTTTCTAATGTAAGGTAAAATACTCATTTTTCTTTACAGGACATTTTTATCACCTTTGGAATCCGAACAAATTGTATTTGGTACTGATATCTCTTTCACAATAGATGGTCACAATTTTTCAGTGGAGCAAATAATCATATTTTCAATAGTAGTACTCTGACCATCATGGTCAATGAGACCACTTAATATTTCACTAATAATGATACTGCCAACTTTCTCTTAGTTGACAAAAATGTTATTTAATAGAGTGCTTGAATTTGGAGTTAACCTGGTATCAAAATTGGCTAGTGGGATTGTTCTGTGATGCATTACGTGTTACTTCATCAAGTGGACCCTCATGTTTTTAGTGCTCCTGGCATACTTATTTCAATACTACACAGATTTGCAATGTGACAAGAGAGCGGCTGTAAACTGAAGTCAGAGATGGGTCACCTATTTTACCTGATGGCAAGTGTGGTGTGCATTTTAAAAGTTTATGTATTTTCTGAATGTCAGGTTATACTTTTCACATTTGAGATTTTAATGTGGTGGAATGGCTGAGTCATTCAATTCTAGTTTAGTGATCTTCCAGCATTTGTAACTGTTATAGTTTCAGTCCGGCCTGTTGACATCTGTCAGTTTTGTCTAAAGTCTTGAGAACCAACCAACTTCAAGTTTTTATTGTGTGGGTGAGCAAGTGCATGTGTGTGCATTTTGTGAAAACCTTTTTAATAGTTTGAGTGGAAACCTGCTGTGTATAATCACTTTAACAACACTAATCTTTAAATGTTTCTGTGAGGTGATAAAGACAGAGATCTAGAGCACCACAAATTCCCTTCCATCATTGTCAAATTTCTGAACTCAAAAACACTTGGTAATTACTCCATTACCATTGCAGGAATAAAGTTTAACAATGAAGTCAGTTCATGAAAGAGTTCATAAATCTGAAGTTAGTTGAGCTACAAATTGGATGAAAATAACTATTAAAGTGCAGAATACAATAAGAAATATGAATGGCTACCTCAGGAAAGAGTATCTACCCTAATTTTGCATTCTGTTTAACAGTTCTACATGAGCACATTTATAATTTATTTAAGATCTACTGAGATTTTCCCAAGTGCAAAACATCTCACCATGTTATACTTGCACATATTATATGTAAAATCACTCATGTACAGATCATTAAGATAAGATTAGTTTAATTACTGCATGCTCGAAGGCATTTATACAATCATTCCTTCTCCACTACATACATGAATGGGATGAGAGGAAGCCCTAATAACTGGTACAATGGAATATACCCTCTGCTGTGCACTTCACAGTGGTTTGCAGAGTATAAATGTAGATATAGATGTAGAAGACTGTGTGACATATTATCTCATGTACTGACTGGTACATATCAACTATTTAGGCTAAGATCTAGTCTGACTGTAAAGGTTCCAATCTATGCTGAAGACAGAAGGATACAATAAATTATAGATACAGAATGTGTACTTTATGTTGAAGTAAAGATATTAGTCAGAGCCATGTAGTAACCAGCATAAGTAGTACAAAAAGAATAGAGTGCTGCTCTACCTCTCACCTTATAGTGAAAACGATAAGCCACTGACAGGCACAACAAAAAGACTGCTAAATGAATAAGCTTTTGGCCAGAAAGCCTTTCCCTGAAGAAGGCAGCACACACACATACACACACACACACACACACACACACACACACACACACACACACACACACACACACACACACACACATGAAAATGCAACTCACAAAATGCAACCAATGCTTTTCATGATATTGTCAATATTCTATCTTGCAATGGATTCTCTTGCTTTGAACTGCCCACACTTACAGCTAATGTATCAGTATAAATTTAAACGGGAAACACTTTTTATTGTTGTCAAGCTCTATACTCCACAAGCCATCAAACAGCCATTGAAGGGCCTACAATAACATGCTGTTCCTGATGTTGTAACACCTTTCCCCTAAGACAAAAGATTTTCAGTATTTCATATATTGTAGGAAAAAACAAAATTGAGGTCAGTAAAGCAGAATATAAAGCACTGGCATTATAAACAGCCACCCTTATTGATACTGAATATTTTAAAATGGATGTTGTAAGTTACAATGTTCTTCCAGTCTGCTTCCATTGCACTTGCAGACCCTTAAAGGCAGAGAGAAAGAACAGAAGAATCTTGACAAAGTAGTTGCTTTCCATGTGTAAACAAATTAAATCCCATAAATACCAATCTGAGGAGATCGCCACTAGTCATAAAAGGCTGTTAGCACACTTGACTAAAGTAACCTGCAGTGGGTATTTCTGGCAGTTAATGTATAATTTGGCTCATTCCTCATTCTCAAAGGCTCTCCTTCATCATCAAATTTGTGAAACACAGTGAGTGAGTGAATGAATAAATGGTCTCATAGTGGCCATGACTGTGAGCAATTGGGTGTCTGTGTGATTCTATGTTTGAGAGTGCACATTTATATTAGACAAAGACTGGTAATTCAAAAGCTAGTAAAGGCCCTGTGTTGTTACATGTGTCTCTTTCTCACATGAATAAAGTTCCCAAGAAACAACTGCGGCTGAAATGATGACATGTTGATATATGAGGTTTGTTCAATAAGTAATGCCCCAAATTTTTTTTCTCAGAATACATTTATTGTTAAGAGTGAGAATTTGGTGACAATATACATCAACATCTCTTGTCCGTGTCCTATTTTTCTATTTAGTCTCCATCACATTCTGTGGCTGTATGCCAACTTATGGAAGAGCATGTATTCCCTGCTGGTAAAAGCTCTTGTCCTGTAGGCGCAGCTGTGTTTTCACTGCATGACTGATACTCTCATCATCTTCAAAGTGTGTTCCCTGTAGAGAATCTTTAAGAAGCTCAAAGCAATGGAAGTCCAAGGATGCGAGGTCTGGACTAGGTTGGATGAGGCAGTGATATCCAACTCAACTTGTTCCAGGGTTCTCAGACTTGTGTGTGGACATGCATTCTCGTGTTGGAGCAAGATTTCTGCTGGATTCTTGTCCAATCGAACAGGTCAGAAATGGTTCTTGAGTTTATTCAGAGTCTTCACGTATGCCTCTGAATTGATGGTTGACCCTATTGGCATCACATCCATGAGAGTGACACCATCACAATCCCAGAAGAATGCCACCATGACTTTTCCAGCAGAGGGGGTTGTCCTGAATTTCTTCTTTTGTGGTGAATGAGGATGATGCCATTCCATGGACTGTCTTTTTGTTTCTGGCACAAAGTGGTGTACCCAGCTTTCATACCCCATAATGATCCATGACAGAAAGGCCTTTCATTGGTCACAAAATGCTCCAACAATTCAGTTGAAATGGCCCTTTTTTTAATCTTGTGGTCTTCTGTGAGCATTCATGGAACCCATCATGAGCACCTCTTTAAATATCTGAGAGTCTCGATCATTGCAGATGCACTTCGAATGCTGACTGACACTTGTAGAAATAATTGTTGAGTTGTGATCCACCAGTCAGCATAAATAATGGCATCTACAGGATTTAGCATGTCTAGAGCAGTGGCTGTGACTTATCATGGCAGTGGCTTATCATGGAGCTTTGTTTCTGCATTTCTTAAGGCTGTAACTTTCTTTACCCATTGCCCAAATCTCCTCCTATCAACTGCAGCATCACCATACACTGCACACAAACATTTATGGATGTTCACCACCATTTCTTTTTCTGCACAAAAGAATTCAATAACAGCACACTGCTTGTAACATTAGTCATATGTAGATGCCATTTTGACACTGCACTATGGCTCTGCCATCTGCCAGAATGGTTCAAAACTTCACTGGTGCACAGACCAAACATCAAATGTGAAGCACCAACAAGGACATTTGGCTATGTATATTAATGACTTTTTTTAAAAAATGTAGGGCATTACGTATTGAATGACCCTCATAATTGACAAGATCATGGATGCACCACAGACAGACATCAGTTACAAATATATGTCCCCTATTATAGGAACCATTATGAAACACTGACTCAGAATGTTTCAAGAACCAGCTTTAAATGATAACTCTACAAATATACTCCAACTCCCTATATAATGCTCACGTAGGGATTGCGTGGACACAACATTAATTACAGCACACACAGAGGCATTCAAGCAATCATTCTTTCTGCACTCCATACTGATACATGAATGGAATGGAAAGAAACCCTAATAACTGGTGCAACAGGTGTAGATGTAGATGTAGATTCTTCTTGGACGTGTATATGTACAGCAGTAACAGCAGTCTCCATAAATTATGGTAATCAAATTACATCTGATTCCAGGCTCATTTTGCTCTACTTAATATTTTCAAAGATTATTGAATAAAATTATACTAACCAAATTTTCAAGCAGAATTTCTTAACTACTTCTCAGCTTGGGTTCCATAAAGAATGGTATTCAAAAGCAGTCATATATGATGTACTGACAAGAGGTTGGTCCAATAAGACATAATGAAACCTACCCTGAAATTATTTACACAGGAAGAAGACAAAGAAAGAAACAAACTGCCAAAATTTTAAGCATTTTGTAAAAAATGTGGAAGTTACACTTTTTGGTGTGCAAAGAACAGCTTACAACAGTGGTTTGTACAGCCTTGCTTGCCTGGCATGTGACTCAGCAAATCAGTCATGCAGCGCCATGTAATGGAGTTATACAGAGTTCACAGACACCAATTTTAAGGACCTAAAGCCTGGTTTTCAAAGGAGTGAATGGAAGAAAACACATGTGAACGAACACTTGGAGAAAATTCACTATCACTCACTTGTATATTAATAGAATCATTTATACTATTAGTTTTTAGTTTTTGGAGCTAATATCCAGCATACAGGATACAACTCTATCCTGTTAGAGCCACACTGCAAAACTTTGCTATTCAGAGAGGATTATTTTGCATGGTGAGGGCATTGTTCTTGATGGGTTATGCACAATGACACAGTGTCTCAGTTTGTATGGAACCATGACATGCATGGATATCAAGCACTTTGCATGGAATTGCATTTCCATCTCTCCTTAGCACAGGTCCAAAATTTTCCTCGTATGTTGGCTGCCATTTTTCCTGGCTTCTCATTACCATTGAGGGGAAATTTAGAAACAGAACACTAATTACTGACATTGAGCATCATCTCAAGAGGGGACATGGCTAGCGTATCCACTATGTGTGTAAGTCTAACGGTCATATTCTTTTTTTTTTCCCTAGAACAAAAGTGGTCTAGTGGCAAAGCACGTGCTTCATGATCCAGAGAATGTGGGATCAAATCCCATTCAAACCACAATTTTTTCAGGATGATTTTTAACCAAACATTCACTTCTCACAGATGGAGTGGCCATGTAAGTTCAGATTACATGTTAAATTGCAGGACTCCATTTTCTGATTAGGTAACTGGGCAAGGTTAGGGACACATAACTAGCTGCAGTGGCATCCAGTTCAAAGACCTGCAAGAGGCCTACCAGGTACACCAGACAGAATTCTCTTTTGCTCATGCTTGTTAACTTCTTCGCTCTGGTGAAAACCTGGCTTAAACTGTATTTCGGTACTGGTTTGGATTACCATGGTCGACGGTTTAACATCTGCGTGTGCTTGTATGCTGAATAAGAGAAGTAGACTTGTCTCAGCTTGATGGAATACTTTACTTATGAAACCCTGCAGTCGGAACAGACAATATTAGACTGCAACTGATAACTCGTGCGAATGCGTGAGAAAAGTTCAGTACGGTTAATTATTCCGTATCTGACACACTTGGATTTACGCTTTCACCACGGAGTAGAATGTGGAAACAGAAATCAACAATCAAAGAATAAAACGCAGAACAAATGTTGCTTGTGTATAGCGTCTCTGGTATCCAGCAGAAAAGTTTTGCAGCACTGTACTTTCAAACACCCAAGCATGTCACGGTGCTGGACAATGACAGAAGATGCCACATCAGCCCCCATGGTGGAAGCAGAGCGTCATTCCAAATAGCGTGCTGGAAAATTGACATGTCGTCCATATCTTGAGGTGCATGGTGGTGGGTCAATGGTTGCCCCCCGGCTGCGTTGGTGACAACGTTGACGGAGTGATTGCTGAGTGAGGCGGAAGTTGTGGTAGGTCAGTCATCGTTGCTTCCAGAAAGACGTACGCTGGTTTCACATGGTCAATGGAGACTGCAGTCAGTTTCCCATTGATCAAGATGTCCAAGGTCTTGCTTCCTCTGGTTATGCCACGGTGTGGGCTGGAACATAGTGGTTGGAGCGAGGGTTTAATACCTTCTGTTTGTAACATGACATGTGTGCAGGATGATAGGTCATGATGGACAAACATGGCAGAAGTCCCATGTCAGTGATGTTGCTGCGGATGGAGGCGAGCCACATGTTGTCACAGTTGGTGGAGAAATTCTGGCTGGTCACCCATAGGGTTTGGCAGAGCGTCGGTAGCCACGAATTCTCCTGGCAGGCATAATGCTTCGTCATAAACCAATTTGGCTGAAGAAGCATCCAGGTCTGGCTTCAATGTGCTTCGGAGTCCAAGTAATACCACAGGAAGTGCTTTGGTCCATGTGGTGTCATGACACATTAGAGCAGCTTTTAGGGTACAGTGCCATCGCTCTATTAAACCATTGCTGGCAGGGTGATAGCTCGTCATCCGGTGGTGAAGTGTGCCACAAAATTTTGTCAACTCTTGAAACAAATCTGACTCTAATTGTTGTCCCCTGTCCGTCGTAATGTGCAGCGTGCAACCAAAATGTGACACCCAGTGTGTGATTAAGGTGAATGTGATAGTTTCTGCCGTAACATTGTCCACTGGTGCAACTTCTGGCCATTGAGTGTACTGATCAATCACTGTAAGTACGTAACGATGACCATTGGATGATGACAGTGGGTCAACAATGTCAAGGTGGACATGTGTAAATCATGCTGTCATGATTGGAAAGCTTCCTACTGGTGAGTGGACTTTGGGGTTTATCTTGCTACGCTGGCATTTCAAGCAGCATCTCGCCCATTTGCGACAGTCCGTTTGCATTCCAAGCTACACGTAACACACTGTAACTAAGTGTGTTGTAGCTCGGATTCCTGGGTGACATAAGTTGTGCAGCGAATGGGAAGCATCCTTCCGAAATTCCAGAGGTAGGAAGGGTCTCAGCTTCGATGTGGACATGTCACAATATAGCTTTATGTCGCTTCCAGGAATGTCTACCAGCTTCAGGTCCAGCACTGGTTCACCATTTGACAAAATCACTTGTAATTCCTCATCAGCTTGCTGTGCTGCAGCGAGGTTGGCGTAATCGATCGTATTGGCAATGCTGCTGACTCTGGACAAACAATCGGCCACTACATTGTTGATCCCATACACATGACGTATATCAGTGGTAAACTGAGAAATAAACAAGAGCTGGTTGTGTTCTCTGGGGGAACAGTTCATGTTGTTCTGACGGAATGCATATCTTAGTGGCTTGTGATCCGTAAAGATAACAAAGTCACATGCTTCTAGTTGCGGTATGAAGTACTTGTCAGATTCGTAAATGGCCAGAAGTTCTCTGTCATATGTGCTTCAAAGTCTTTGTGAGGTTGTCAACTTGTGTGAAAAAAATGCGAGTGGCTGCTACATGTCACTACATTGTTGCTGCAACACAGCGCTGACTGCGGTCTGGCTAGCGTCGACTACCAGTGCTAACGTGGCAGTAGGAACTGGATGTGCCAGCAGGGCTGCGTTGGTGATGCTTTTCTTGGCCACTTCAAATGCGGCAGTCATTTCGTGAGTCCAAGTTATGGGTGCATTACCCTTGGCTTTCGGACCAGTTAGTGCTGCGACTAAATGTTCCTGTAGCTCAGCAGAGTGTGGCAAATGGCGGTGGTAAAAATTTAACATTCCGAGGAAACACTGTAGTTCCATGGCTGTAGTGGGTCTCAGAATGTGCAAAATGGCTTCCACCTTCTCAGGTAGTGGTAGAGATCCTGCCGCAGAAATTCTATGTTTGAGAAAGTCTACTTCAGGTTGACCAAAGACACATTTTGAGGTATTGAGCATGATTTCGTAGTGTTCCAATCACTTTAATACTTCGATTAGATGGTGGCAATGTTCCTCAGGTGACATCTAAAAAACGAAAATGTCATCCAAGTATGCAAACGCAAAGGGTAAACCCTGTAGTACAGAATCTATGAAGTGTTGCCATGTCTGTGCGGCATCCCTCAGTCCAAAAGTCATGAACATGCTCTCGAATAAATCAAAAGGAGTGATGGTGGCTGTCTTTGGAATGTCAAGTTCGGCTACATGTATCTGCGTGTAGGCCTTTGCACAATCTAACACAGTGAACACTACTGAACCACTCAATGTGTAATTGTAATCACACAACAAGGGTATGGGATAACGATTGAGTATTATCCAGGCATTCAGGGCTCTATAATCGCAGCACGGTCTCCATGCACCCTCCTTCTTTGGCACTAGATGTAATGGTGAGGACCAAGGGCTGTTGTAAGGCCAGATTACATCTTTGTGCAACGTACACTCAAATTCTGCCTTTGCTATTTTGAGACGATCTGGGGCTAAACATTGCGGCCTACAAGATGTAGGGGGTCCTTTAGTAGTCTCAATATAATGGACGGTATCATGTCTTACCTCCTTAGGTGCACCGGGTGGTCGCATCAGGGCTGGAAATCCTAGCAGCAGCTTCACGTACTCGCCATCCACTACCTGAATTACCTTGGCAGTATGGACAGTGGCATCTCGATGAAATCTGGAAGTTGTCAGGCCGGTGGTGTTGTTAACCAGATGAAAGTTCCTTATGTCAGGCAGCAGGTTGTAATGGGCGAGGAAGTTGGCTCTGATGACTGATTTGGCGACGTCTGCAACGGTGAAGTCCCACGCAAAAGCATGCCGCAAACCAAGGTCAAGTTCCAAGCACATCGTGCCATACGTCATATCCGGGAGTTATTAGCAGCAGCGAGACAAATGGGCATAGACGGTCGCTTCTGATGTAGCATGGTTCGAGGAAAGATTGAGAAATCAGAACCCGTGTCTACTAAGTACTTCTAGGTGGAACGTCGGTCACTCACAAGCAGGCGCCTGGGTGTCGGACAGCAACTGGAGGGGGCGCTCACTTCTGATCGCTGCTGCCGTTTGGGTAGGCACAGGGTGTTGTACACTTACGTGCTTGCTTGCCAAACTTGTGATGGTAGAAACAGACTGTTTGTTCTGTCCCTGTCATAGTCGAGACTGTCGATGATCGGCTGCATGAGTGACGACGAAATTGATGTCGGCACCTGTTGTCCGTGACACGGTGGTGTAACAGCTCACTGATTTGCCATGATAATAAGTCCACTTTGTTGGCGAGAACATCATAATCTGTGCATGAGACAGTTGTCGGCATGCAGATGCACACCTCAGTGGTGGAGCTAACTATTGACGGCGTCATTGCCTCTTGGATCTTATCATCTAAATCGGCCACTGCATCTAAAGACGTGTCAGTCTGTGACACCAGGATTGCCTTCACTGGTGGTGGTAACCAGCTGCTCCAGATCATGTGCAGTAAGATGTCTGGGACTGTACCTGTGTCTACTTTACTCCGCAGATGATGTAGATACTGTGAAGTTTTCTTATCACCGATGTCCTCTTGGGTAAGCACCTGCCGGATTTGTTCTTCTTGCGAAGCGGACACACGCCGAATGAGTTCTGCTTTCAATTGGTCATAGCTGTTCGTTCCCAGTGGGTTAATTATGATGTCTTGAACCTCAATGGAGTACTGTTGATCATGGCGTCAACTGTGATACGCGCGTAGGAAAAATTTGCTTCGACTTGCGCAAACCACAGAGATGGATTGTGCAGCCAGAAGGGAGGTAGTCGCACCACTAGACGCACCACAGAAGTATTTGTCAGCTCTGGTGGATTTGCCATCTCAATTTCTTGCAAGAACTTCTCGTAAATTCAGCGTGCATGCAGGAGATCATGTCGGGGTCACCACATTGTCGGTACCGGTTTGAATTACCACGATCGACGGTTTAACATCTGCGTGTGCTTGTAGGCTGAATGAGAGAAGTAGGCTTGTCTCAGCTTGATGGAATAATTTACTTACAAAACCCTGTTGTTGGAACAGACAATATTACACTACAACCAATAACTCATGTGAATGCGTGAGAAAAGTTCAGTACGGTAAATTATTCCATATCCGACACACTTGGATTCACGCTTTCACCACAGAGTAGAATGTGGAAACAGAAATCAGCAATCAAAGAATAAAACACAGAACAAATGTTGCTTGTGTATAGCATCTCTGGCGTCCAGTGGGAAAGTTCCGCAGCACTGTACTTTCAAACACCCGAGCATGTCACGGCACTGGACGATGACAGAAGACGCCACACTGTACATACATTTTTTGAATAACTGCATATCAACAGTTCAATTTTTGCACATGTAATTCCGATAAAAATTGCTACCAGAGAAAATAAAATCATAGCAGTTTTTGATGTCACAGATGACTTTGCAGAGTATAAATGTAGTTGTGGATGTAGAAGAATGTGTGACAGAGTACCTCAAGTACTGACTAGAACATATCAACTATTTAGGCTAAGATCTAGTACTGACTGGACAGGGTCCAATTTATGCTGTTATGCTGAGGACAGAAGGATACAACAAATTACAGATACAGAATGTGTACTTTATGTTGAAGTAAAGATATTAGTCAGAGCCATGTAGTAAAAGTAGTATGAAAATGATGGACTGCTGCTCTACCTCTCACCTTATAGTGAAAATGATGAGTCACTGACAGGCACAGCAAAAAGACTGCTAAATGAATACGCTTTTGGCCAGATAGCTTCTCCTAAAGAAGGCAACACACACACACACACACACATGGAACTCTCAAAATGCAGCTTTCACACTTATGACTATTGTCTCTGGATGCCGAGGGCAGTAAACCTGCCCTTGGCAGCCAGAAACAGTGGTCATGTGTGTGAGAGTTGCATTTGTGTGAATATGAATGTGTGTGCGCATGCATATGTGAAAGTTTACTCATTTAGCCTGTCTGTGACTCAATGTTTCCACTATATGGTGAGTAGCAACCAATCTTTTTCATGATATTGTCATCATTCCATCTTGGATTCTCTTGCACTGAACTGCCCACACTTACAGTTAATGTATCAGTGTAAATTTAAGAGGGAAACACTTCTTATTGTTGTCAAGATCTTTATTCCAAAAGCCATGAACCAGCCATTGAAGGACCTACAATAACATGCTGGTCCTGATGTTGTAACACCTTTCCTCTAAGACTAAAGGTTTTCAATATTTCATTGTATTGCAGGGAAAAACAAAATGGAGGCCAGTAAAGCAGAATATAAAGCACTGGCATTATAAATAGCAGCCATAATTGTTACTGAATATTTTAAAATGGAAGTTGTAGGTTTCAAAGTTCCTCCAGTCTGTTTCCATTGTTCTTGCAGCACCCAAGAAAGACAGAGAGAAAGGACAGAAGAATGCACAAATTACAGGAACCTAAGATTACTGTTCCACTAATAAACCTAAAATGAGAAAGAGGTATCAGAAATAATGTTGTCTGATAATTTTCTGAAAAATGCTTTCCACTGTCAAAATAATTCTTTAATTAGAGGTTGAATTGCACTGATAGTTCCAGGTGGACTCCATGTTACATCTATTGATTTTTTCCTCATCCTCCACAAAAACAGAGGTGTCGTTATGTCCAGACCATGAATCCAACAAAGCAATGAATTAGTTTTTGCAGCTGGTAGGAATACATACAAAATGAAATGTTGAAAATTGTTCTTTTGCATTTTTCCTGATTTTCATATAACGATTACGAGATTTTTGCAACTAAACAGTCCATTTTTTTAATTTTTGGTCTTAATTTGCCTTATGGTTCTTGAAGACAGATATACAGCTGCAGAAACAGTAAACCGCTCATACTTACCTCTGGCATTATCGCATATGAATGTGTCTTTGCGTTTACTGATTCCATCAGTGACGAAAACATGTATGCTTGACTCCTGTTAGTGTCTCCATTTGTTATTTACATTTACTTTTTAAAAGTTAACTAGTGTCCTTAATAGTGATTATTAAAAATATACAGTCTCCTGATTTTAAACATTTGTGTTGTTGGGTTATGATTATCACAGATTTCACTACTATATGTTGTCTTCATTCTTTGATTATTGGGTTCCTTTATTATTATTATTATTTATAGAAAAAATGAACATGGATAAATTACAAAAGTTGAGTGTCTCACCCCATATTGTCATACAGTCAGTTAATAAATTATATGATATTATAATGTGATCTTGGAAAGTTTACTTTGTTAACAAGAAACAAAAACCCCATAAACATTTTTCAATCAATTTTCAGTGCCTGTTCCCAGTATTTGCATGCCATGGATGTGAAATAACAACTGTTGAAGGAATAGGCAATCAGAAGATTGGGCACCACAAAGTACAGAAGACTCTAGCTGCTTTCAGTGGTACTCAGTGTGGCTACTGCTCTCCTGGAATGGTGATGAATATGTATAGGTGAGGATGAATGTTATAAAAGATACAAAGATAAAATGTTGCTCATGTAACATGTTTAATGGATAATATACATGCAAGGAGTGTAATGAAATATTGGCTAATATTAGTCAGTTATTATTAGTAGAAAATATTCCATTGGAACTAAAAGTTTACACAAATTAACATGGTACTTTTAATTATATCAACAGAAACACACAAAACTGAGATAAGAATATGACATATGGAAATCAGTTTTTTAGTTATATTTGCAACAAATGGAGTGCCTGAAAATTGTTACAGGAATTATCACAGCCATCAGTATCATGAGTATTGCTTTCACCTACCTGTGTCCAGTGTTGCTAATACATAGCTCTCCAGTGGTGGCTGGCTTGCAGGTAACTTGTTGAGGCATGTGACACCATTGTGCCCATTGGATGGGGGCAGTAAGCCCAGCTATCCACTTGTGCTATTCAAGAGAGCAAGCCATGTGCTCATACCAGGTTTCACTCTCACCCTTCTCTCATCATACAACCCACACATAGCACCACATTACACACAGTCATTACAGTCATCAATACTCAACAGATATACTTAAGATACAAATTTCATACACCATATCAAAAGGGGTCATTGTGCCTGAAAGAAGAATACCATGTCCCATTAGGATGCTGAACCTATCCCTCAGAGTCTCCCACCCAACAATGCCATATAACTATTGCTTTCTTTTGCTCTCAGCAGCATTAATAGAGCTGACCAACAGATTATTAACAAAGGATATTTCATTGTACCATCATTAAATATCCTGTCACATCTGGAGATGCTTTCAGTGATGGCAGCAAAATGGAAACATCCCACCTTACCAAAATTATTAAATAAATCAAAAGTATGAACATCATTGCAGATTACAACTTAAAATTGGGATCCTTGCCATTTGGGGACAATGGTATTACTACCTGAGCTTCCAGGCATGACTCATAATATGCTCTTATAGATTCAGTTCTGGAAGTATTTATCTTCCTACTTTCCAAACATCACAGATGCTCATCTGCATATCTTCTAAAAGGAATATTCCCAGAGCAAGGGGTGTCATGCAGAAAAGGCTGAGTAAAAGAGATCTTTTGCTCCACAGTGGAATGTGTGCTGTAGTGAAAATTGCTGATCTTATAACTGTGTGACAGATTATGACTCAAACCTGAAACATTGCTTGTGCAATGTTCTCATTGACTGCTCTATCTGGGTATGACTCTCAACTCAGCATTGCACCTTAATTTTTGATGTTACTGCTCTGCAAGATGGAAAGCTAGCAAAGTGGAACAGATGGACTTGCTCTGCTAACACTCATAACATAAACACTATTTTTTTTATTGTCTATATACCATAGTGATCAGAAATGCCAAAATTATTTTAAAAGATGTATTTCTGCAGTTATTGTTATTTAAAGTATGACATAACTTACATTTGGTCTGATACCATGGTAGTGACATTTTGTATAAACATATTTTGTTTGAAGAAATATTTATTAATTGAGATTTAAGCAGTGGAAAATCTGAGATGGAGGCCTCGTTCTCTCAAAATTTCAACCTTACAGATAAATGTCTGTTGCAGGATGAATATGCCTGTAAAGTAAGGTACAAGGATCATTCAGTAAGTAATGCAACACATTTTTTTCTGAAAGCAGGATGTATTTTACTCAGGTTTAATGTCAGTTCAACACAGTGGTCTTATGCCACCTTACTGGTAGAACCTGTATGCCTGCACCTACCACTCTGCTGGTTGAGACTGGAGCCAATGTCTTGCTGCCTCAGTAACCTCCCCATCATCCAGTTGAACAGTGAGATGTTTGACTGTGATCCATTGATCACCTCAAACAAGAGTATCCACATGTTCCAGTATTGCAGGAGCCACAGCAGTGTGTGGCCAGCTGGAAAACGGGAGATCAGACAGGTTTTGGCAACCTCGTTGCGATGATGACAGATGCCTCGCTCGATGACTCATCGTGCATTTGTTCACTACCAGGACTCTGTAGACATATGAATATTCGTGATGCTCTGGTTTTCTGTTAAAAGAAACTCAGTGACAGCTCTCTACATGGAACGCAGCTCCATTATAGGTATCATTTTAATGGCTACATGCAGTGCTGTCACCTTTTAGTACCTCATTGGTCCACAGAATATTCCACAATGTCCCACAACAAATTCTGAATTTTTACAACCAAAATTGGCTGTAGTCCACACATTTTTGCTTATTTGCTCTCCATATTGTGTTGTGGAATTATCTCCAGGAACAGTACACCTAAACTAAATAAATTGTTTATTCAGCCGAAGTAAGCAGTAAGAACATTGTGTAAAATAGATAGCTGTATATTTGCAGAAGCCATTTTATAGATCTCTGGAGTCTTATAGTCATTTGCAAATCATTTTATTTGGTAATGGTTTTTGTTGTTGTTAGTAAAAAAGAATCTCAATGGAACTGTAATGTACACAATCACAATAAAGACATAACAATAATTTTTGTTTAAAGTTTGCCTCCTTGTTGAGGGTTCATAATGGATTTATATAGGTCTACTCTGGTGCAAAGACATTCAGAAAGCTCTCATCAAACAGAAAGCAAGAAATTAGAAGGTATCAAAATATCTAGATTTAAGAGCTGAAAAGTTATGTTAGCTGTGTGGCTAGTAGATTTGTCATTGTAAAGCTGAATGAAAATACCAGTGTAATCAAATAAATAGTAAGTTACCAATAAGAGATAAACAACAGCTGTTTGGTATAACTGGAAAGACAGGAGTTCTTTCTTTCTAATTTACATTCAGCTGGCATAAGAGTGAATAACACAAGCAGTAAATTGATGATTTATACTTAATAAAGTATACAGATTTATTTGCTACAGTTTTCTTGTTTCTTGTCAATTATACCAGGATTCATTCATATCTTTGATGATTTCACATGATGTGATTTACATAACATGATAAACAAGTGTATGAATTCTTGTAAAACACACACACACACACACACACACACACACACACATACACACACACACACACACATACACGTCCAAGAAGGACTTTCTGTTCAGAAACTTAAAATGTTTAGCAGTCTTTTCTTTGTGCCTGTCTGCAATTCAGTGCCCCCTCTATGTGGCAAGTAGCATTCTTTTCTTATCATAATATTATATTGGATTTATGATATTTCTTTGGACTGCACTTCCAATGGCAAATGTCAGTGTTTTATTAGGGATGGAGATTAGTAGCAGTAGTAGTAGAAGCTTTATTTATCCATGATCTCTTTTTACAAGGATGTAGGATTGGAAGTTTCAAACACTGTAATTCCTTGAATCAGAGTGATTTTCATGTCTGTCTCATTTATTGTAATGCTACAAGTTGGATGTTGATATTGTCTGATGCATATGTTAGCTGCTTCATTTTGCTAATCTTGGGAAGTGCATCGAACTTTGAAGAGTGACTACAGTATCTGTATTTTGGGCAGGGAGATTTGAAAATGTCTGATACATTATCATATGATGCTCTAATGTCACCATAATCTGGCAACAGATATAATCTAGTGCATTTACTAGAGTGTGAGATATTTTCTGTATTTTCAGATGTTTCTATCATGCCTGTAAGTTTAGGGTAAAGTAAAGGTGAATATGAGTTGACCTAAGTGTCACAACTAAAGTAATGATCCCTTGAGGTTTGCCTGTAGATTTTTTTTGGCCTCCTTTCAGTTTCTTTGTATGCCAATCATCCAACAGTGAATATTGGGCTACTCAATCCATCAATTTTTATAAAAGTGTACTTGATTGGTATTTTATCATTTTGTAGTTAATTTGTAGAAAATTTCCTAAGTGTAACTATAAATAGGCTTGGTAAATGATGATAAAATAAGTCTCACTCATTCATCACTAAGCACTCAGCTGCAAAGAGTAACTGTTAGCTGCCACCAGTCCGTCAGTAAGAAAATGTAAATGACTAATGTTAAAAACAACCATGTAGAGCTACACTGGAGCACCAAAGAAATTGACATAGGTATGCGTATTCAATCACAGAGATATGTAAACAGGCAGAATATGGCACTGCAGTCAGCAACACCTATATAGGAGAACAATGTCAGGTGCTGTTGTTAGATCAGTTACTGCTGCTACAACGGCAGGTTATCAAGAGTTAACCGAGTTTGAATGTGGTGTTATAGTCAGCACATGATTGATGGGACACAGCATCTCAAAGTTAGTGGTGAAATGGGGATTTTTCTGTATGACCATTTCACAAATGTACAATGATTATGAGGAATCCGGTAAAACACCAAATCTCCAACATTGCTGCATCCAGAAAAAGATCCTGCAGGAATGGGACCAATGATGACTGAAGACAATCATTCAACATGAGAGAAGTGCAACCCTTCCACAAATTTCTGCAGATTTCAATGCTGGGCCATCACCAGGTGGCAGTGTATGAAGCATTCAACGAAACATCATCAATGTGCATATTTGGAGCAGAAGGCCCACTTATGTACCCTTGATGATAGCATGATACAAGGCTTTATGCCTTGTCTTGACCTGTGAGCACCAACATTGGACTGCTGATGACTGGAAATATGTTGCCTGGTTAGACAAGTCTTATTTCAAACTGTATCAAGCAGATGGATGTGTATGGGTATGGAGACAACCTCATGAATCCATGGACCCTGCATGTCAGCAGGGGACTGTTCAAGCTGGTGGAGGCTCTGTAATGGTGTGGAGCATGTGCAGTTGGAGTGATATGGGACCCCTGATCATCTAGAAATGACTCTGAAAGGTTATACATAGGTAAGCATCCTGTCTGATCACCTGCATTGATTCATGTCCATTGTGCATTCTGACAGACTTGGGCAATTCCAGGAGGACAATGTGACACCTCACACATCTAGAATTGCTGCATAGTGCCTGCAACAACACTCTTCTGGGTTTAAATACTTCTGCTGTCCACCAAACTTGCCGGACATGAACATAGTTGAACATATATGGGATGCCTTGCAACGTGCTGTTCAGAAGTATCTGCATCTCCTCTTGCGGATTTATGGACAATCACACAGGATTTATGGTGTCAGTTCCCTCCAGTACTACTTCAGACATTAGTTGAGTTCATGCCATATCGTATTGCGACATTTCTGCATGCTCGTGGGGGCATACATGATATTAGGCAGATTTACCAGTTCCTTTGGCTCTGCAGTGCATTGTAAAGGGACACTCTCTTCTAGCATTACTTTTATTCAACAGAAGTTACTGATACCAAAAATTCTTTTTACCTTTTAAACAAGTTAATATTATCTCAGCTGTTTAATTAAAAGAATTTTGTATGATTTTATACATGATGTGGTATATTTCAAGTTGTAATCCATAAAAATAAATTACTTTATTTTCGTTGTTACAATTGATATGTACTAACCCTGTATTAAAATTACTTTTCTTTTAGAAACATTTAAAATTATGAATATCTGGTTCAGTTCGGAACCTCATTGCTGCTATAGTTGCAGGTTCGAATCCTGCCTCAGGTATGGATGTGTGTGATGTCCTTAGGTTAGTTAGGGTTAAGTAGTTCTAAGTCTAGGCAACTGATGACCTCAGATGTTAAGTCCCACAGTGCTTAGAGCCATTTGAACCATTTTGAACAAATATCTCACACACATAAAATTCCTATTATTAGCTGCACAATCAGACAATATTTATTGTGTTGACTTCTGGATTCATTTATAAAATAATGGTATAGATTAATAGAAAATCATTTCTCAAGAAAGTTTGTAAACTCTTTGGAATATTGTTAGTACTGCAGAATGGGTAGTAGTGGGCATGCCTCTGATGTGATTGGACGCATTTTTATTTCTGGTAATAAGAATGTAGTTTTTGGTTTCAAAGTGGAAATTGTAAAGACAATGTGATATAGAAAAATGTGAAAGAATAAGACTCAACATAAAAACAGACAATTCTTCAAAAGTTATTATGCCAATTGGTAACATGAGAACCTATAATGTCAAACATTTCAGCTTCAAGAATAAGCCCCTAGACATGAAGAACTGGAGCCAACTATGAGAAAAGAAGATTAGTGAAAAAAGTTTATTGTAAATCTTACTCCTCTTGAAGCTTATTAAAAGTGTTTATTATGAATTGAGTGACAATCAACAAATGAGGGAGGGAGAAATTACAGTATGTTGCAATCAGTAGGAGCATTTGTTATTTACTGGCCTATTTTTGATGAGTATTGGACATGTATTTATTTTATTTATTTATTTTAGTTTGCAGCATATTATCTAGTATTCTAATATAGTCCATAGTTTTTGTCTACAATTTTCTCTTTTAACTTTAAATTAAATAATAACTATACAATCATTGAAAGTACATGAAAAATTACTGTTACTGTTGTATTACTATCACTATTAATATTGATAATACTACTACCATCACCACTGGTACTAGTATTACTGCTACTACTACTACTACTACTATTACTGCTACTTGTGTATCTATCTCCAACATTAGCCTATTATTGTGTTGAAGCTAATTTTTTTTTATCTATTACATTCTTTACATGCTGGCTATACGATACAAGCTTCTTGTGCCTGAATAATTCCTTCTAGTATTATATTTGTGAATGTTATTAATGTTTACAATTTGTGGTTCATTGTCGACAACAGACTCCATAAAGTAAATTTTGTTTTAGCCTGTTTACCAGTTTACAATATTTCATCATTTATATTTTGTATAATCTGATTTGTGAATTGAAAAATAAAATGTTCTGTGGAGATACTCATTTGAAACCCAAACTGAGACTAAATATCTTGTTTTGAGATAGTAACAATAATATGAAAAGGGCATACTGCTGCTCACCTCATAGATGAGGTATTGTGTGGCATGCAGGCACAATCAAAAAGATTGCGAAATATTGTTCAAGTATTGGACTAAGTACTCCATCTTCTGTAGACATAACAGAGCTCACTCATATCCACACAAGCACAACTCTCACAAATGTGGGCACAGCCATCTCTGAGCACTAAGTCCAACAGTGAGTGCATCTGAGGTGAACAGCAGTCTTTGCTTAGGTGACTGGGTGGATAGCCATGGGTGGGTGTTGCACTGAAGAGGCATGAGAAGAGAGGAGGGAATAGCAGGACAGGGGTGATATAATGAGCTACTATGTGCAACACTGAGAGGCTGTGCCTTTTGCCTTCCTCCCTGTCTCCCTCCCCCAGCACAGATTCTTGATGCTGCACTGAGCAGCCCGCAATCCTGTTCTCTCGATGTCCTTGCATGCCACTACAGGCAGCACTAGCATCTTCTCTCACCACTGCCCTATTATCCCTTCCCTTGCCTGCCACAAATCACTTCTGTACATTTACTACCAATCCCAGCAAATACTGCTGGGAAGAAGAATCAAAAATTGTCATTGGTTAGTTTTGGGATGTGTCCTGCCACAAGAACTAAATTTTATGGGTGAGACAAAAAACTGGGCACTATATTCCAAAGAATTGATGGTTATCCACTCAGTATTTGCTACAGGTACATTCCGTATGAATAAAAACTCTGCACTCCATATTCCAGGGGAGGAAGGAGCCACGTGCCACCTCTTGTCTGTTCCCCTGCTTGCAGAAATCTAGGGATCTTTAAGAACACACATTCATTTACACATAACTCATGCACATATATACTGGAGGGGAAATAAGAGAAGCATCTCCAAAGGATATTGTTTGTTGCAATTGCATTGCATCTGGGCATTCCCTGGACAGCAGACAAAGACTTTCCCTAAATGGCTGATTCTCTTGCACTAAAAGTAACCGAGATATCTAACATGAAATCTAACAAACAGTACTTTTCAGAACTTAAGTTGGCTGTCATTTTTGTAGACAATAAAGGTATGTCATCATGCAAGAAATATCTTTTGCATGAACTTTGTCATGATAAGCTGCGTCATGTTCTATGTGTTCAGGAAACATGCACGGACATCTATTTGTTCCTGGAATGAAATTGGGTGCTGTATGATCACATGCATAGTACAGAAGTGCCAATGAAACCCAGTTTGCAAGTCTGCAATATGAACATAATATTTCAATTATCTCCTTGGTATTAAGTAACTATTTAGTCACCTTAAGTTATAAACCTCCTGCAACAGAATTTTCTTAGATTCCACACCAGAACTTTGCTGAAGGTAAAGCGTCCATTGTGATAGGCAACTTCAACAGCCACAGTCATTTATGTAGCTATGTACATGATGAAAAAAATGGTGAAGCAGCTCTGTCATGGACTGAAATTTTCCTTTTCACCTTTATTCCAACAACAAACCTTCTCTTTCATTCAGCACTGGAATATGAGGATGAGGCTATAACTTGGACCTTCTTTTTGTTAGAGAAAATATTTAACACACATGTACCAAAACTGTACAGCCACCAATACCAAATACACTACATAGATCAATCCCATGTAAAATTTGCCATCACTGAGACAAGAAGAGGTCCATTTTAAAAGCAGTTGCAACTTTAAGAAGGCTGAATGGGCAAAATTCTCCAGTTTATTTGATAAGAAAACTCTGAGTATTGTGCCAGTTCCTGAAGAGTATGACACTTTTGTTGACAATAATCAAGCTTCTTCAAAGGCATCATTTCCAAGGAGATGTAAAACCATCTATATCAAGGGCATTAAACCTGAAACATCCACTCTTCTTGAAGAACATTATGGGAAATATGAAAAGGGTCCTGTCAGCAAAGAAACATCAAATTTTACATAAAGTATACTTGCCTCAGTACCTGTGGCTATGAGAGATGAGTTGATTTAGTTACTGGCAGATTGCGACATGAGTGAGAGCAATTAGAATGTCTGGAGACTCCTAGGCCATCTCAGTAATGTTAACACTTAAGCAAGCATGCATGCTAATATAAAGGCAGACAAAATCGTCCAATAACTTCTGGTAAATAGAAAACCAACCCAAAATAGAAAGATAACTAAGAAACCAATAACATGGCAGAGCGACCAAGAGTAACATCCTGTCTCCACCTTTTGCTGAAGTTGAGCTACAATTAGCACTGAGTAAGTGCAAACTGGGTAAAGCAGGATTAGATGATATATGAGTAGAGCAGGTTAAGAACTTTGGTCCTGACCCAATGCATTGGATTTAATGAACAACTGGGTCCAGGACTGCAAGATCCCTAAAGTCTAGCAGAAGAATACAGTCATTGCTATTTCTAAATCAGACAGAGATCACCTAGATCCCAAAAGATAAAGGCCTGTTTCCTTGCTCTGTCACCTCTCTAAAGTACTGGAGAGGCTCATCTTTCAGAGACTGATAGGAATAATGGAGTCTTTTTGTATACCACAGCAAGCTGGCTTCAGAGGAGAAAGAAAGTGTACATCAAAGATATTATGCTTGTCATAGCATATTGAGGGTGACTTCAAGAAACAACTCATCACAAGTATTATACCATTTTTATTCAACATCTACACTAATGGTCAGCCATTGCCTGAAGCAGTGGTGTATTTACAATTTTGTTTTTGAGGGGGGGGGGGGGGGCGGGGGAGGGGCTGTGCCTTTCATTTATACAATAGCTCACATTCAAAATCAATTTTATTGGTCCATACTAATTTAATGTCCACAATTATAAAGTTTATCATTGGTTTACATTTGTTTCGTTAGAATACTAATGGCATTATGAGAATGATTTAAAACGATTTACTAAGGATATGGATTACACCAGAAAATTAATTTTATAAGTTTATGAAGTTTCAATAATTTTAATAAAACATAATCCAGTTGCTAACAGAATTTTCAGCATCAGTTCTATTAATCATCTATTTTTATAATCATGACTTGGGTTAATTTACTTTGAAGTGTATAAAATCTACTTTTGTCTGATATTTTAGTATATGCAAATAGAAAAGAATGATTAAACCATTTACTAGAAATTTAAAGTACAAAAGCAAGATGGAGGTCTCTTTGTTTTGCCATATCACTTATAGCAGTTTTGACATCAGTCCTTTCTTGTCGAGGGATTGTCATCATGGTGAACCCATTCAGATGTATCCCTTAGGTATATCTTGATTCTCTTAAGGGTGAAGAAACTGCATTAATTTGTGTCAATTGTCACTGGTAGAGCTGCCAAGAACTGTAGAAACTGAAACACACTAACATAGATTTGATGGTTGCATACAGACAAAATTTCCATTCATTTTGAGGCAATTGCTCGAGTCAACTCAGACATTGATGGAAGAGTTTCAACACAGCTGTTTTCATTGTTAAATTGGTGATTAATGGATCTGAAGCATAAAATGAAGATTCTTAACGCCATCAGTGACACCTATGTCTTCAGTTTTTCTTGGTAGAAGACAATTAAAGCTGTTAAAAGGTTTAAAATGTGTCAAGAACCAATCCTGGACTGAACTGATGAAAGCATCCAGAAATGGTATGAACACATACTTTCTAGTAACCATACACATCATCACTGCAATCCTGATTTGCACGACATGCTTTCTTGGCAGAAATGCTTGGTTACTTGATGTTAACTCCATCAGCTGAAGCTAATTCCTTGGCTTCTAAGTAAAGGTGGCAGAAAGTATCATAAACATTTTCTCTCATTGCCAGCAGTTCACTTTTGAGGTCGCTGGCAATGTTGATTAACTCTGCAAAACCTATATCTTGAAACTGAAGTTGATGGCAGATGAACTCAACCAGTCTGAACAGACCATAAAATATATCTGGGCATACAACAAAATCTCCCTTCTGATGGCTGTTACCAGAATCAAAGTGTCATGGGATAAGTTTTGTCATCAGATTCTTGAATATTCCCAAGAACTGAAACAACACAAATGGTAGATTTCAAACTCGTGACTCAAACATCAATTAATGATTAAAAGGCATCATTTAATATGTTCCTGCTCTTTGGTGGCCCAAAGAAATTAATACCATTTCCAGTGTTCCTAGCAAACTCCTGATAAGTGGACTGTTGCATGTGTTCGTGACTACCAAATGAGATTATGAGCTCCACAATGAGAACGTACAACTAAAGGTTAGTCCTGTTGTATGGATGCCTGAGCCTCATGAGCTTTTACTGACAGAGATGCTGCATCCTGTCCTCATAAAAATGACACATCAGTACCAAATTTTACCAAGTTTTCAGTTATAGACCCAGCTAATCCTTTGAAACAAATTGCAGGAAATCTTCACGAATCTTGAGATCTGGGAAAATATAACTGGCATGAAGAGAGAGTTACTCTATTCTAGCAATGTCAGCAGTTTCATCTGCAAGAACTATGAAACCTTTGCCATCATTACTGCACTGAACATCCCTTCCCAGAAGTTGGTTGTTGCTGCAACTGATGATCTGATTTTTGAGTTGGGTTCTAATGTACTTGTCATGTTTAGCAATCCCTTCCAAACTTGCTCATAGGTTTTCATCACCTTTCACATGGTATTTTAGAATAGTGCAAAATTCACCCTTGTTTTTGTCATCCTGTTTGTCAGTTTCAGTAGCCCTGAGGTCCTTATGTCCCTTAAGGTAGCCTCCTGATGTCCGCAGAGAATCATCACTTCAATGTTTTCTCTATTTTTTTCTGCCTGCTCCACTTGGCCTCGGTCCAGACAATATTTTATATCTTTTGTCTTATTCATCATTATGTGAACAAAATTTTCACTGTCATTACAGCAGCTTTATGAAGAGTGTTGCTTGCATGGATGTTGAAATATTCAAGAGCATGGTTCCACTTCAAAAACTGTGAGGTTGTCAGGGCTCCAACATTTTGGTGACTACCTTTTCACGTACCTGTCTTAGTGAAAAATGCACAGTACTTAAAGAAGGCACAACCCTCCTTGGGAGAGTATAATAACCAAAAAGATTTCTCCATCCAAATTAGGATGAACTTATTATATGGCCACTTTGAAAAATGAACGGAAATTTGTTAGTCATTTTGGGCACAAAAAGGTTTTGGAGGTCATCAACTTTTTCATTATTTGATAGCAAACAATCACTTATGTCATACTTACAGCTTGGTAGTGAATTGTCAGAGTTTGATGTGTAAAAAAAAGATAATTATTTTCTTCAGGACCCAACAAAGGGGACCTTTTCTTAGTTCTCAAAATCAAAATTTCATTATACTAGATTCAGTAACATTGGTTTTACAGACGCTGTCATATCAATAACTTAAGAACTGGCAATGCAGAGAGTAGTGTACAACACAGACTAGAACATATCTGGCTCAGTCATGTTCTGACAATGTGTCCTATATCTCTGTAGTGTTCATTGCTTCTCTTCATGTGTGGATACTGTAATATGCTGAAACTGAGCCTGTAAAATTTGTACTGTATTTAATTCACCATTGGTGTTAATATGATATGTGTTACTAGACGAAAACTGAAAACATGTAACTGAAACCATGTAACATGTTATTGTGTAATGGAGTATGTTGTTTAACCCTTTCACATACCATGGGGGTATACTTCCAACTAAAGGTATTTCTGAACAGCTTTTAAGGTATGAAACTTCCTGGCAGATTAAAACTGTGTGCCGGGTCGAGACTTGAACTCGGGACCTTTGCCTTTCAGGGGCAAGTGCTCTACCAACTGAGCTACCCAAGCACGACTCACACCCTGTCCTCACAGTTCCTGAGTCAAGTCTCAGCCCGGCACACAGTTTTAATCTGCCAGGAGGTTTCATATCAATGCACACTCTGCTGCAGAGTGAAAATCCAATTCAGCATTTAAGGTAATATGCATTACCACTTCTGTATGCACCTGGCATCTAGTGCCAGTCACCTACATCAGCTGTAGTTTCTGTTTGTTGTAAAATATAGCCTTCAGGACTGTGGTAAGTATGTATCCCACCAAACAACAGTGTTTTAATAGTTATTGGGAAGTATGGTTACCACCAAAGTAGTTTCTGGAAAGGGCTTAGGAAGTATATTTACCACAAAGTTAATGTCATTTGTGGTCATTGGGAAATCTACTTACCACTAACTTAGGGATATTCCAAATCCTTGGGAAGACATCTTACCAGCTCTTTATATGTCTAACATGTTATGGTAGTACACTGCAATAAGTGTATGAAAACTGCCATAACAATCAGTTTCTGTTTCTCATGGGGTCACTACTGTTGCCGGAGCACATTGCTCTGCTTCTGCAATATACATTATTGTGACCTATATTAGCTCATGCCTTTATTGTATGATAAATTTCAAAGGTCTGTTTTCAAATTGTAGTTAGTAAACTTCAATATTGGGAACAAATATTTTAAAATAAAGCAAAAGAAAACATAAAAACAGAAAACACTGCTCGTTATGTTCTACATGTAATGGCAGCATATAACATCTCATAAAAGGAAAGTGGAAAATTCATTTACCACCACACTTTTAATACCTCAGAAAGGTGCTGTGGTGATATATGTAGCACCATAGTTCTTGATCCTAATTTTCAAAAATAAAATTATCATAAAATAGTTATAGTCTGCTGATCATAATTATAATAGGATAGTAAAAAAATTATCTTCACTCTTTGCTGCAAAAAATGCACTAGCAAAAGAGTTAAATAAACAAGCTGTAATATTTAAAAAACTGTATTTACTATTAACCAGTTACAACTACAATAATGCCATTTGTCAGTGATTCTCTTTTGTGCAGAGATTCATTTAGAAACAGTCTGTCATTAGCATATGGTAGCAGTATACAACCTGCTTCTTCTCATACTGAAGCAGAAATGTTGTCAATTCTTGTTTTCCCCCCATATTATTATGACATTATGTACAGTTGTTTAAGAAAAACACATCTATAATTTCACATTTGGTGGAGGTGGGCTTAAGCCTGGAAAGCATCCTTCCCCCATCCCCCTTCCTGAAATATGCCCCCTTCTCTAAGCTGATGACTGTGCAATCACTGCTCAGGCTGATTGTTTTGAAAATATGAAATTAATCCTCTCTAAAGCCCTGGAAGAATTTACCACCTACCATAAAGGAAATCACTGCATGCCGAAACCTGTCAAAATTCAGACCCGTGCATTCCACCTCAGGAACAAATAAGTAGCTAAAACCCTTCAAATCATCTGAGTAGACTCTGGAACAACTGGGAGTGAGTCTGGACTGTATGTTTACAGATAAGAAACACTGCCTAAACATGAAACAGAATGTTTCTGCCAGAAACAACATAGTGTGAAAACTGACAGGTGCCACATTGGGAGCTCACATGCTCAAGATGAGAACTAGCACACATGTTAGGCATTGCACAAATCTAGCAGTGCTGGAAACTTTGATGCGCTGCATAATCATACCTGTTGCATTATGATGCCTTGCTAAGACCTACACCCACAGATAACCTCCAATGTCTTGATACCGTAGCCCCTCCTGAAATTAGACCCAAGATAGTTGATAGATCTGAAAAAGCAAGGTATGAATGTAGAAACCCACCATTTATATGGTCACCAGTCAGCAAATCCTCAGCTGAAATCAAGAAAGAACTTTTTGGACCTACCGAAGCTCCCACAGGAACACCACAGCAAGTGAGGAGAACTGGCTGGTTCCAAAGGAAAAGCTCCCTCCTGGTCATTCAGAGAAGTGAATATCATGGAAGGCTTTCAACAGACTATACTCTAGTACCATGAGATGCAAGACTAGCTTGCAGAAGTGGCTCTTTCCTGTAGAGTCAGTGTTTTGTAAATGTGGTGCTTTGTTGGCTAACAGCCATCTGCTACAGTGTTTGGCATCTCCAGCCATGTGCACCATGAGAGATCTGATGAGGGCAACATCAAATGCACTCAATGTGGCCAATTTTTGGTCAACCAATGTACAAACTACTCAATTATCTTGTATAAGGAATGTGAAATGTACTCAGCAACTGTGATATGACTTTCAAAATTATGGAGAACAGCAGTCAGCCATCCTTTCCTTTCAGGCTTTATTAAAGCAAATCTAGATTTTGGCTAGTAACTAGTCATTTTCAGTGCAGTGTTTCAGAATTTTAGTACATGCCTTAGTATGTCAGTCACTTGTTGTTTGGGCTCCTGTTACAGTTCATTGGAGAATGCTGCATAATGAAGATATCTATATACTTAGGCCTCAGGGACTGGATATGACAGTGGCCATGTTTGTGTGAGTTGAGCATGTACGAAGGTGTGTGGGTTGAGGTTGAAAGGGAGGAGATGGTCCTACATCTGTTGAAGGACTTTGTCATGTAGCTTAAAAATATTGACTAGTCTACTTTCAAAAGTGCATGTCTGTCACTCAATGCCTCATCTATGTGATGTGAATAGCTGTCCATCCAACTTGTGCTATTGTTATTCCATCCCAGGTTTTCCATTGTTTACTGAGCTTCAATACTTATGAATGTTACCATAGAAAATTCAAGTAGGGCCACATGTTTGTAATTGAACAAGCAGAATAGTGTATGAACAATTTTGTGAATTTCTATCTGTGGAGTACACTTAGTTCATTACATTTTCTGCCAAAGGTACAATAAGAAAGATGTATTTTGAACAGCTTGCTACAAGATGGAAAAGATGTTACCATGGCTGACATTGAGAACTCATTTGGTGGTAACATATGTCGATGCACAGGATATCGTCCAATCCTTGATGCTTTCAAAAGTCTTGCTAGTGATGCTCCTCCTCACCTCAAGGAGAAAGCACAGGATATTGAGGTGAGTAAATAATCATTACACTATGTGATCCATGTGTTTATAGTTTTTGCCTCTCTAATGTCGTGAATACTATTTGAATTTCAGTGTATCTTCCCTGTTAAGTTTCTCTTACTTGCAACAAAGCACTTACCATACAATTATTTGTGAACATGGACAAATACTGGGTATTTCTTTTTCTCTGTTTAATAATTGTAAATATGCCACATTAGACTCAACATTTTTCTTCTTGTCTAGGATATGTTGCAAGACAAAATGTGTCTTAAGAATGGGGAGTCCTGTTGCAAGTTGAGAGGAAAAGGAAGTGAACAATGTGGACTGCAGCTTTCCACAGAAATACCTCCACTCCATTTACAATTTCAGACAAAAGACTGGTTCAAAGTTGATCAAATTTCTGAAATATTTAGTATTTTAGCAGAACGACCAGATAAAAAATACATGCTTGTTGGTGGCAATACAGCAACAGGTTAGTATAGTAGCATCATTTTGTTAATAATATTCTATCTTCAGTCACAATATTGTTATTTTCTAATTACTATCATCTTTTGTAGCTCCAAAATGCTTTGGAAAGCAGTTAAAATATAAAAATATTGTGACTGAAGATGGAATATTGTTAATAATAACGTATTAGTCATGGGGATCCCAAAAAAATCTATGTCTATGAATAACATTATTAGAATTAAAATTTTAATCTTAATTTACATATCTGTAGGGAATGTTATTGTAAGGAGTTACTTGGATTTTCCTGGAAATAATTCTGTATTGTGTATGCTTAAATGTTTTGTTTAAATATTGTGTGTATTCAATTCTGCTTGGAAGCTAATAGGTGCCTCATGACCATACTATGACTCTTCCAGGAGCATTTAAATAATGTGATCCCCACAAAACATTACAGAACATAAAACATGAACAAAAAGAGCGAATAAAGAATATCTGATAGAGTGGTAAGGTAATTACAGAACTTGACAAAGGGACGAGGGTGAAAAGCAGTTAGAGATTGATAGGACAGTTTATGTCAGACTGACTGAAGAATAGAAGCACACTCTTAAAGCTAATTATCAGCTTTGAACTCTTTTGGAAATAGGCCATCCAAGTGACCAATTGAAATATGCATTATGTTATTGTTGTGTGTGCTAAATATAAAACACTATAGTTGAAATTCATCATGTACAAATACAGGGACAGATTTTTATAAAGTAAAGGTATGAAATACTCTAACATTAGTCTTATACTGAATGCCTCTTCTAAAAGACATAAAGCATATTTTCTCTAATGTTTATTTAGATACTTGCAATTATCTTTTAACAATGTGTAGACGGAGTCAGTGCAAGCAAACGACACTCATAACATGTTTTGTGTGACACTCATTGTCAGCTGACATTGTTGATTTGTTTCTCATTACAAACAAATATAACTTTCTTTGAGTGGGATTTTATATGTGTTTCAGTAGAGTGGTTCCAAAGTAGTCAGGGTGTGATATTCAGTCTAACAACATGTATTAACTTATCTAAAAACAAAGATGATGTGACTTACCATACGAAAGCGCTCGCAGGTCAATAGACACACAAACAAACACAATCATACACACAAAATTCTAGCTTTCGCAACCAACGGTTGCTTCATCAGGAAAGAGGGAAGGAGAGGGAAAGACGAAAGGATGTGGGTTATAAGGGAGAGGGTAAGGAGTCATTCCAATCCCGGGCGCGGAAAGACTTACCTTAGGGGGAAAAAAGGCCAGGTATACACTCGCACACACACCCATATCCAACCACACATACACAGGCACAAGCAGACATTTGTAAAGGCAAAGACATTCGGCAGAGATGTCAGTGGAGGCAGAAGGACAGAGGCAAAGATGTTGTTGAAAGACAGGTGAGGTATGAGCAGCGGCAACTTGAAATTAGCGGAGGTTGAGGCCTGGCGGATAACGAGAAGAGAGGATATACTGAAGGGCAAGTTCCCATCTCCGGAGTTCTGACAGGTTGGTGTTAGTGGGAAGTATCCAGATAACCCGGACGGTGTAACACTGTGCCAAGATGTGCTGGCCGTGCACCAAGGCATGTTTAGCCACGGGGTGATCCTCATTACCAACAAACACTGTCTGCCTGTGTCCATTCATGCGAATGGACAGTTTGTTGCTGGTCATTCCCACATAGAAAGCTTCACAGTGTAGGCAGGTCAGTTGGTAAATCACGTAGGTGCTTTCACACGTGGCTCTGCCTTTGATCGTGTACACCATCCGGGTTACAGGACTGGAGTAGGTGGTGGTGGGAGGGTGCATGGGACAGGTTTTACACCGGGGGCAGTTACAAGGGTAGGAGCCAGAGGGTAGGGAAAGTGGTTTGGGGATTTCATAGGGATGAACTAAGAGGTTACAAAGGTTAGGTGGACGGCGGAAAGACACTCTTGGTGGAGTGGGGAGGATTTCATGAAGGATGGATCTCATTTCAGGGCAGGATTTGAGGAAGTTGTATCCCTGCTGGAGAGCCACATTCAGAGTCTGATCCAGTCCCGCAAAGTATCCTGTCACAAGTGGGGCACTTTTGTGGTTCTTCTGTGGGAGGTTCTGGGTTTGAGGGGATGAGGAAGTGGCTCTGGTTATTTGTTTCTGTACCAGGTCGGGAGGGTAGTTGCGGGATGCGAAAGCTGTTTTCATGTTGTTGGTGTAATGGTTCAGGGATTATGGACTGGAGCAGATTCATTTGCCACAAAGACCTAGGCTGTAGGGAAGGGACCGTTTGATGTGGAATGGGTGGCAGCTGTCATAATGGAGGTACTGATGCTTGTTGGTGGGTTTGATGTAGACGGACGTGTGAAGCTGGCCATTGGACAGATGGAGGTCAACGTCAAGGAAAGTGGCATGGGATTTGGAGTAGGACCAGGTGAATCTGATGGAACCAAAGGAGTTGAGGCTGGAGAGGAAATTATGGAGTTCTTCTTCACTGTGAGTCCAGATCATGAAGATGTCATCAATAAATCTGTACCAAACTTCGGGTTGGCAGGCCTGGGTAACCAAGAAGGCTTCCTCTAAGCGACCCATGAATAAGTTGGCGTACGAGGGGGCCATCCTGGTACCCATGGCTGTTCCCTTTAATTGTTGGTATGTCTGGCCTTCAAAAGTGAAGAAGTTGTGGGTCAGGATGAAGCTGGCTAAGGTAATGAGGAAGGAGGTTTTAGGTAGGGTGGCAGGTGATCGGCGTGAAAGGAAGTGCTCCATCGCAGCGAGGCCCTAGACATGCGGAATATTTGTGTATAAGGAAGTGGCATCAATGGTTACAAGGATGTTTCACGTGGGTAACAGATTGGGTAAGGATTCCAGGCATTCGAGAAAGTGGTTGGTGTCTTTGATGAAGGATGGGAGACTGCATGTAATGGGTTGAAGGTGTTGATCTACATATGCAGAGATACGTTCTGTGGGGGCTTGGTAACAAGCTACAATGAGGCGGCCGGGATGATTGGGTTTGTGAATTTTAGGAAGAAGGTAGAAGATAGGGGTGCGGGGGGTCGGTGGGGTCAGGAGGTTGATGGAGTCAGGTGAAAAGTTTTGTAAGGGCCCTAAAGTTCTGAGGATTCCTTGAAGCTCCACCAGGACATCAGGAATGGGATTACCTTGGCAAACTTTGTATGTGGTGTTGTCTGAAAGCTGATGCAGTCCCTCAGCCACATACGCCCGACGATCAAGTACCACGGTCATGGAACCCATGTCCGCTGGAAGAATGACGATGGATCGGTCAGCCCTCAGATCATGGATAGCTTGGGCTTCAGCAGTGGTGATGTTGGGAGTAGGATTAAGGTTTTTTAAGAAGGATTGAGAAGCAAGGCTGGAAGTCAGAAATTCCTGGAAGGTTTGGAGAGGGTGATTTTGAGGAAGAGGAGGTGGGTCCCGCTGTGACGGAGGACGGAACTGTTCCAGACAGGGTTCAATTTGGATAGTGTCTTGGGGAGTTGGATCATTAGGAGTAGGATTAGGATAATTTTTCTTCATGGCAAAGTGATATTTCCAGCAGAGAGTACGAGTGTAGGACAGTAAATCTTTGACGAGGGCTGTTTGGTTGAATCTGGGAGGGGGGCTGAAGGTGAGGCCGTTGGATAGGACAGAGGTTTCGGATTGGGAGAGAGGTTTGGAGGAAAGGTTAACTACTGAATTGGGGTATTGTGGTTCCAGATTGTGTTGATTGGAATTTTGAGGTTTTGGAGGGAGTGGAGATGGAAGTGGGAGATTGAGTAGATCAGAGAGACTGGGTTTGTGTGCAATGAGAGGAGGTTGAGGTTTGCTGGAAAGGTTGTGAAGGGTGAGTGAGTTGCCTTTCCAGAGGTGGGAAACCAGGAGATTGGATAGTTTTTTGAGGTGGAGGGTGGCATGCTGTTCTAATTTGTGGTTGGCCTGTAGGAGGATGCTCTGAACAGCCGGTGTGGATGTGGGAGAGGAAAGATTAAGGACTTTTATTAAGGATAGGAGTTGACGGGTGTGTTCATTGGCTGAGTTGATGTGTAGGTGAAGGATTAGGTGGGTGAGGGCAATGGATTGTTCAGTTTGGAGCTGGTATAGGGACTGATGGAAAGAAGGGTTGCAGCCAGAGATGGGAACTTTGGGGGTAATGCCAAATGTCAGACAAGCCTGAGAAAATAAAATACAGGAGCGTAATCTGGCTAGGGTGAAGGCTTGTTTGCGGAGGGAATGTAAATAAAACTTAATGGGGTCGTTGTGGGGGTGTTGTGAGGGTGACATGGTATTGGAAGGTGGAAAGTGTAACATGAGGCTGAAATGAAAATGAAAATAAAAATATATGGGGAGAGATAAAGGCGAACTAGAAAGCAACTGGAGATCTGGTGTGAAAAAAGGCGAAAAAGTGTTGGTTAAAGCTGGGCTGTGTTGATCCTGTGGTGAACTTGGGTTGGTAGACAACGATGTGCATAAAGGTTAGGTGGTTGTGTTGCCACCAAAACACGTTAAAGGGTGGAGAAATTCGGGAAAATTTCGAAAAAACTACGTGTAAATGTATTAAAAGGAGTGGTTTTGTGATGGCAGATTATGAGAATGAGGCTAACAATTGTCTGACGAAGAAATAATGACGTTAAAACCTGTGGGAACCGGCTAAAAATGATCAATGATGTGGGAAAAACGCAAATGGAAATAAAGCGAAAGTTATTAGAACTAGCCGAAATGGTTGTTTAATAGGTGAAAGGAACTGTTTGTGAACTAGAAATGGTAGATTTTATAGCAGCGGTAGTGTTGGAAAAAAAAAATGGTTGTGGTTTGGAAGTGGGTTACGTATTATTGAGTATATATAGGTGGGATAAAATTGTATAGTAGATTACGGTAAAAAGGAGAAGGTGAATACAAAGTGAACCTACTGGCAAAAACAGAAAGAGAAAATAAGATGACAGAAAAGATTTCGAAATGCAACAGTGACAATAACAAACGTAATTGTTGGGTTCAAATTAATGATATGAATATAATAGAGGGAAACATTCCACGCAGGAAAAATATATCTAAAAACAAAGATGATGTGACTTACCATACGAAAGCGCTGGCAGGTCGATAGACACACAAACAAACACAATCACACACACAAAATTCAAACTTTCGCAACCAACGGTTGCTTCATCAGGAAAGAGGGAAGGAGAGGGAACGACGAAAGGATGTGAGTTTTAAGGGAGAGGGTAAGGAGTCATTCCAATCCAGGAAGCCGAAAGACTTACCTTAGGGGGAAAAAAGGACAGGTATGCACTCGCACACACACACATATCCAACCGCACATACACAGACACAAGCAGACATTTGTAAAGGCAAAGAGATTCGGCAGAGATGTCACCGCTCAGCCACAGCTTCCCAAAGTAAGCCTGTTGGTTTGAGGCCTCCAGACTCCTCCCGCAGTTGAGGCGACTCCTCTGGAACAGCTGAGGCGCTGGGAGTCCCTGTCCACTGATGCTCCAATGACTCAACAACAGCAAACTGAGACTTCCCTAAAATTACCCAGTGCCAACTCCCCAAGACACTATCCAAATTGAACCCCGCCTGTAACAGTTCCGTCCTCCGTCACAGCGGGACCCACCTCCTCTTTCTCAAAATCACCCTCTCCAAACCTTCCAGGAATTTCTGACTTCCAGCCTTGCTTCTCAATCCTTCTTAAAAAACCTTAATCCTACTCCCAACATCACCACTGCTGAAGCCCAAGCTATCTGTGATCTGAAGGCTGACCGATCCGTCGTCATTCTTCCAGCGGACATGGGTTCCACGACCGTGGTACTTGATCATCGGGCGTATGTGGCTGAGGGACTGCATCAGCTTTCAGACAACACCACATACAAAGTTTGCCAAGGTAATCCCATTCCTGATGTCCTGGTGGAGCTTCAAGGAATCCTCAGAACCTTAGGCCCCTTACAAAACCTTTCAACTGACTCCATCAACCTCCTGACCCCACCGACCCCCTGCACCCCTATCTTCTACCTTCTTCCTAAAATTCACAAACCCAATCATCCCGGCCACCCCATTGTAGCTGGTTACCAAGCCCCCACAGAACGTATCTCTGCATATGTAGATCAACACCTTCAACCCATTACATGCAGTCTCCCATCCTTCATCAAAGACACCAATCACTTTCTCGAATGCCTGGAATCCTTACCCAATCTGTTACCCACGTGAAACATCCTTGTAACCATTGATGCCACTTCCTTATACACAAATATTCCGCACGTCCAGGGCCTCACTGCGATGGAGCACTTCCTTTCACGCTGATCACCTGCCACCCTACCTAAAACCTCTTTCCTCATTACCTCAGCCAGCTTCATCCTGACCCACAACTTCTTCACTTTTGAAGGCCAGACATACCAACAATTAAAGGGAACAGCCATGGGTACCAGGATGGCCCCCTCGTACACCAGCCTATTCATGGGTCGCTTAGAGGAAGCCTTCTTGGTTACCCAGGCCTGCCAACCCGAAGTTTGGTACAGATTTATTGATGACATCTTCATGATCTGGACTCACAGTGAAGAAGAACTCCATAATTTCCTCTCCAACCTCAACTCCTTTGGTTCCATCAGATTCACCTGGTCCTACTCCAAATCCCATGCCACTTTCCTTGACGTTGACCTCCATCTGTCCAATGGCCAGCTTCACACGTCCATCTACATCAAACCCACCAACAAGCATCAGTACCTCCATTATGACAGCTGCCACCCATTCCACATCAAACAGTCCCTTCCCTACAGCCTAGGTCTTTGTGGCAAATGAATCTGCTCCAGTCCGTAATCCCTGAACCATTACTCCAACAACCTGAAAACAGCTTTCGCATCCCGCAACTACCCTCCCGACCTGGTACAGAAACAAATAACAAGAGCCACTTCCTCATCCCCTCAAACCCAGAACCTCCCACAGAAGAACCACAAAAGTGCTCCACTTGTGACAGGATACTTTGCGGGACTGGATCAGACTCTGAATGTGGCTCTCCAGCAGGGATATGACTTCCTCAAATCCTGCCCTGAAATGAGATCCATCCTCCATGAAATCCTCCCCACTCCACCAAGAGTGTCTTTCCGCCGTCCACCTAACCTTCGTAACCTCTTAGTTCATCCCTATGAAATCCCCAAACCACCTTCCCTACCCTCTGGCTCCTACCCTTGTAACTGCCCCCGGTGTAAAACCTGTCCCATGCACCCTCCCACCACCACCTACTCCAGTCCTGTAACCCGGAAGGTGTACACGATCAAAGGCAGAGCCACGTGTGAAAGCACCCACGTGATTTACCAACTGACCTGCCTACACTGTGAAGCTTTCTATGTGGGAATGACCAGCAACAAACTGTCCATTCGCATGAATGGACACAGGCAGACAGTGTTTGTTGGTAATGAGGATCACCCTGTGGCTAAACATCCCTTGGTGCACGGCCAGCACATCTTGGCACAGTGTTACACCATCCGGGTTATCTAGATACTTCCCACTAACACCAACCTGTCAGAACTCCAGAGATGGGAACTCGCCCTTCAGTATATCCTCTCTTCTTGTTATCCGCCAGGCCTCAACCTCCGCTAATTTCAAGTTGCCGCTGCTCATACCTCACCTGTCTTTCAATAACATCTTTGCCTCTGTCCTTCTGCCTTGACCGACATCTCTGCCGAATGTCTTTGCCTTTACAAATGTCTGCTTGTGCCTGTGTATGTGTGGTTGGATATGGGTGTGTGTGCGAGTGTATACTTGGCCTTTTTTCCACCTAAGGTAAGTCTTTCCGCTCCTGGGATTGGAATGACTCCTTACTCTCTCCCTTAAAGCCCACATCCTTTCGTCTTTCCCTCTCCTTCCCTCTTTCCTGATGAAGCAACCGTTGGTTGCGAAAGCTAGAATTTTGTGTGTATGATTGTGTTTGTTTGTGTGTCTAACAACCTGCCAACACTTTCGTATGGTAAGTCACATCATCTTTGATTTTAGAAATATTTTTCCTGCGTGGAATGTTTCCCTCTATTATATTCATATCATTAACGTGTATTAACTGGGATATCTGATCATTTGGTGGTGTATGTGAGGTTTGCCATTTAATTTATGGCAAATTGTGACAATTTCTGAAGACAAAAATAAGGTATTCTATAATTCCAGAATAGAGACACTGAAATGAAATGAAATGGGGTGTGGTAGGGGCCTCCCAGTGGGTAGACCCAATTGCCTGGTGCAAGTCTTTTGAGGTGACATCACACTTTGGTGACTTGTGTATTGATAAGGATGAAATGATGATGATGAAGACAACACAAACACCCAATCCCTGAGCAGAGAAAATCTTCAACCCAGCCGGGAATCGAACCCGGGCCCCTTGGCGTGACAAGCTGGCATGCTGTCCACTCAGCTGTAGTTACATAATTGCAGTGTGATACATCACCAGCATACTGGTGATGCTGTTTGTATACAGTGTTTTGTATTGACTTCCTACAAATGCTGTATTATGCTTTTTTGTCAGTGTAGCCCTGCAATCCGAGGTTTTAAGTTTCCCTATGAAGCCCTCTCTTGTTGCATTTGACCTTGAAAATAATGTTTTCACTTGTCAAGATATTGACAGCTGTCAAAGATGTCCCCAGACTGCAGTTCTGTAAGTTGTTTGAACATCGTTACTGTTGTTCCTTGATGTTTTATCTGTTGTAACATTTCTTTATTTATTTATTTTTTTTAAGAGGGAGTATTCAAAACTGGATTTGTGTCATTAATAAATCTTTTGACATATGTTTGTCACTCCATCTTTGTCACCTTTTCCTTATGAAGGAATAACTTGACTGTAACCAGTATGGACTTGAAGTTCACTCCCAAATGTATAATAATTTAGAAACCATTTAATTTGATTACACGTGTACTCAGCACAATTTGGATCAAAAGACTATGCATTTTTGATGACATATGTGTCTGTGACAGAGTGTTGTTAAAATGAGATACTGACCTTGCCCTGTTGACATAAAGTTTCTACCACAGCTCATTTTTTCCATGACCAGGTTTACTTCTTGTTTTTTATTTTCATATTGTTTGTTTATTTTTCTCTGTACATTGAGGGGTTTCTTGAAATGTGTGTTTTTATGTTGTTTACTGACAAAAAGCATCTCCTTATTAGCATCTTCCTGTAAATTGTATGGTTTTAGTTCATTAACACTCTTAAAGTAAACTTGGCCAGAGTTTCTTGACCCATATGAGTTAATTTCCACCAACTGAAGAACGCAGTTATAACTTTTTGACAACACAGTTAGTAATTTTGTTATCTCCATATGTCTTGAATGGGACAGATATTGGTAAATGTGATGTATGTGTGCAGACGAACAAATGATTACAGTTTCAGAAAAATTAGAGGATTTATTCAAGAGAAAGAGCTCCACAAGTTGAGCAACTCAATAACAATTTGATCCAGGTTTGGTCCTTGTGCAAGCAGTTGTTCAGTTTGGCATTGCTCGATGGAGTTGTTGCAAGTTCTCATATTCTATCCATGTGGTACATTAGATCATCAAAATCTTGAGCTGGTTGGAGAGCTTTGCCCATACTGCTTCAAATGGTCTCAATTGGGGAGAAATCCAGTGAACTTACTGGTCAAGGTAGAGTTTGACAAGCATAAAGATAAGCAGTAAAAACTCTTGCCAGGTATGGTATTGCTGAAATGTAAGACCAGGAGGTCTTGCCACGAAGGGCATCAAAACAGCGGTATGTCAATGATATTCTACTACCTGTTTTGTTGCCCTTCATGGCAAACCATCCTGGACTTGTGCATTTTACCAGGATAATACCTGTGCACACACAATGAGAGTTTCTACTGCTTTTCTTTGTGCTTGCCAAAACCACCCTTGGCCAGCAAGGTCACAGGATTTCTCCCCAACTGAGAACATTTCAAATTTATGGGCAGGGCCATCCAACTACATTGAGACTTTGATGATGTGACACACCACTTGTACTGATGAACTGCTGTGGTGTAATGGTGCCACAGATGACAGCTTAAGTGGTCCTGCTATGAAAAGAAATGGCACATGATTATTCCTGGTTGTCAGGCTGTATGGTGGAAGACAGACAGGTTTGTATCCCACTGCTGCCCAGGATGGCTCCAGATATGTCTTCAGCCTGGAATCTCATTGACTGAAGAAGTTTCTTCCATTTCAAACTGAGCCCAGGTAACCAGCAAAGACATGTCAGGAGGCATCCCAGACAGTGATGGAATACCAACCTGATTGTCACCTGCCACACAGCCTGACAAGCAGGAATGATGGTTTGGGATGTCATTTCTCTTCATAGCAGAAGTGCTTTGATTGTCGTATGCAGCAACCTTCCAGGACAGCGGTATGTCAATGATATTCTACTACCTGTTTTGTTGCCCTTCATGGCAAACATCCTGGACTTGCATTTTTCCAGGATAATACCTGTGCACACACAATGAGAGTTTCTGCTGCTTTTCTTTGTGGTTGCGAAAACCTCCCTTGGCCAGCAAGGTCACAGGATTTCTCCCCAACTGAGAACATTTCAAATTTATGGGCAGGGCCATCCAACTACATTGAGACTTTGATGATGTGACACACCACTTGTACAGAATTTGGCATGTTATACCCAGGAAGGCATCCAATAAGTCTGTCAGTCAGTGCTAAGCAGAATAAATACTTGTACAAGGAGCAGAGGATGATCAATGCATTATTGACTTGCTTGATCTATGTAGCTCTTTCTCTTGAATAAATCATCTAATTTTTCTGAAATTGTAGTCATTTGTTTGCCTAATTTTTATTTTGGCTGGAATCACACCCATGGTAAATTTTTTGAATAATGCTACTATCATCTGACTGTAATAATTTTTATTTTATTGTTATATGAATCAGGTTTTGGCCTTAGACAGTTTTCAAGTACAAAAACTGGAATAAACAGTAGAAGCATGATTCGAAAAAACAAGAAACAGAAATAGTGTATAAGTACCATGATTCTCTACGTTGTTTGTAAGTCAAAGGACATCAGATTTTTATGAAATAAAAGTCCTTGTTGAAAAAGCATATCTATTCATATTGGTGAGACTTGTCATTAGTAAATGTGAGAACATCTATAAAGTGCCTAAATGTATTGTAAACTTTCATTTCTGGTCCCTATAGCATAGCTGTTATACGAAACTGCTAACGAATAACAGATAACTGTTTATTGGTTAGCCAATTCACAGTGTCCAGTGGGCACAATATTTCGGTAATCAGACGTGTTGCCATCATCATGTGTGCTGATGAACTGAGATTCTGAGGATGCACAGCCATGTTACATCCCCATGTCCCCTGAGCCATTGCCTCCACTATCTGTGCCCGTGGCCACACATTGGCAGTCATGGAGATGCTAGTGTTGGTGTCTGTACCACAGACAGCACTCATGTAGGTGCTCTTCCCACCTTGATCACCAGATTATTTTGTTTGATGAGATTTTCTTAATGAAACACAGTGCTGGTTCACAAGTCTCATTAAGATTATAGCTATAACCTTGGTTGATGAGGTCATCCCTGGTGAGAATCTCTATGGCCTCTCTAATGTTGCTGTCCCACTATTTGGAAGTCTATGACAAGATCCAGGCACATTTTTACTTCCTTACATTATTCTCAGGCAAACAATGTTCTGTGACTGCTGACTTGGGATATGTCAGTTGAGTGTGTCTCCCGTTTCCTCAGAAATGAACTCTGATGGTGCCCACTGTCTGTCCAATATATTTATATTTCCACATTCACATGGAATCTGGTACACGAGGGGCTTCCACACCCCAAGATCGTGTTTGACACTTTCCAATAATTCTCATATTTTATTGGGCAGGCAGACAGACAGTTTTTACTCAGTGCTACTTAAATATATGTCCAATTTTTCCCGACATTGCACCAGTGTATGATATAAAGGCAGTGGCTATCTCTTCCATTGTGACTCCTTACATCTCCACAGGTTGTACCGTTGTGGTGAGGTAGAGAGTGCACCTAATCTGCCATTCTGGATACCTGTTTTTTCAGAATACAGTTCTGAGGTGTTCTAGCTCCTTGGGTAGACTCCCTGCATCTGAGGCAGTGCACACCCTGTGTACTAGTGTTTTTAGTACCCATTTCTCTGTGAGGGGTGATGGAGCTCTCTGCATGCAGATCCCAGATGGTGTACATTTTTTTCTGATATACACCATTGGCCAGAGTGTCATCAGCTCTTCTATTCACCATTACACCCAGAAATGGTAATTTTCTTTCTGCTTTGGTCTGCATAGTGAATTTGATGCTTGGATGCATGGAGTCCAAATGTGTAAAAATGTCGAGTCTCATGGGGCCAGATGATGAACATATCATCCATATAATGGAAAAAACATGTGGATTTCCACTTGGATGATTCCTGGGCTCCCTCCTTGAAGTACTCTGTATACCCCTGTTGAGAGTAGGCTGCCCATTGTGGCTCCTTATATTTGTTCACAGTATTACGCATTAAACAGAAGAAACATGGAGATCAGGACATGCCAGCAAAGGTCAATGGTCCTGTCATCAAATTTCTACCTTATAAGCTCTAGTGACTCTTATGGGGGCACCCTGATGAATAATGAAATGAGGACAGAACTCAACAGGATATCTAAGTCTTTTGCTCTGAAGTTATTGAGGTGTTTTACAAAACCCACTGAATTGCGGGCATGATGAGGACACTCACCCACATAAGGGCTTAGTATTTCCATCAGGTCTGTTGCCAGCAAATATGTTGGTGCCCTAATGCTGCTGACAATCATTGTGGATTTTGGGAGTCCATAAAGTCTTGGTAGTATGGGTCCTTGAGGACTGCCTCTGGTAAATCTGAGTCCTTAAGAAGCACTTTAGTTTTGTTCTCTATTTCCTTTCTGGGGTCAGCATTGATCTTCCTGTAGGAGTCATCATCTAGAAGGCTCTGCATCTTCTCAGTGTAGTCCTTGTGGGAAAGAACAACAGTAGCACTGCCTTTGTCAGTAGGTAAGACAACAGTCTCAGGGAACTCTCCCAGATCCCACCAGCTGCTCTCTCTCTCTGCTGATAATGTTTGACTTTGTAGGATTTGTTCTTGTCAGAACATGGTAGGTTTTCTGACATACATCTTCAGCATCTTCAGGCAGTAGTCACACAGCAACCTGTTCAACTGTGCTTGCATCACCCGTGATTTGTGTGAACTTATGGGTGGGAGCAAAATTAAATTCCTTCTCCAGAACAGAAACCGCTTCATCACTCGGCTCCTTGTCAGTCAGATTGATGACTGACTGTCTTGCATGAGGTTTGCAATGATGGTTTGTCAGACAGATGTGAGAATTGTGATGTATGATGTGCTGTGGCCTACCTATGGATGAAATTGGCTGCCACCCAGGTAACATCATCAAACCAGTCTGAGGTACAGGAAAACTAGCTGCACCTGAGATGATGTATGCCCCATGTGCTAGAGTTTTTACTATCCTATTCCTCTGTGAAGGGTGGTGGAAGCTGTCTGCTTGCAAATACTGGTCTGTCTGTGTTTTTTTCTGATACATACCATAGCTTATGGTGTCATCAGCTCTTCACTTCACCATGATGTCCAGTGTGGTGTGCATACTGTAAGACCTTCAGTACACACATCATCAGATTATTTGACTTGTCGCTATAACTAAGTAGGCGAGTGTCAGCAATATGTCTCGTGATCTTATCGTGGCATGTTTATCTTCTGCCGTTAGGTCAGATGATAGAAATGCCACTTGCATGCTTAGAGTAGCAGATTGATGGTGACCAACTTTAAACAGAACTTGATTAACTTTCACACACATTTATGAAAATAGTAACAAGCATAAACCTTATGTAACTTGATTCTGGATGCTATTTACAATTGACAATCTGAAGTTCCTTTGGCCTTGGTACATTAATCTTATTCTCACATATCTCTGGTACTTGACAAAGTGTCTATACATTTATCTTCATGGCTATGTACAGGAATATGGTAATCTTATTAGGTGCAGACTGAAACTTGCCTATAGACTGGTACAGACTAATGCAGACTGGTACAGACTGGTGGAGACAAATGCAGACTGACAAATTGGAGGTCTGTGGACTCATTATAATACCTCGCGCATTCAGGTATCACTGCAAGAGTGTGATCCATGAGGAGAAAAGGTTCTACATTAGCTGCAATCTCATTGGCTGCGTTACATATTAATATGCAGATCGGCAGAAGCAGAATTTGGTCCATCTCTAAGGCAGCGCCATCTCATAGTGCGGAGATGGACAAGTGCTGTGCCTGCGCTGTTGTGCTTAATGGGGCGCGCTCTAGTGGGAAAGTTGTGTACGTGCTGACTACGTGGAACTATGTAGACAACATCCAGGAATGGTAACTTTCCTTCTCCTTTGGTCTCCATAATGCATTTGATAGTGGGATGTACAGAGTCCAAATGTGTAAGGAAGTCAAGGCATTTGTCTCTTCCAAGGGGCCAGATGATGATTGAGTCATTCATATAATGGAAAAAACATGCAGGTTTCCATTTGGATGATGCCAAGGCTTCCTCCTCAAAGTACTCCATATACAAATTCGCAACCACAAGTGAGAGTGGGCTGCCCATTGCAACACCTTATGTTTGATTATGGTATTCTCCATTAAACAAAAATACTTCTTCCCCAGGAGCTGGAACACCTCAGAACTGCATTCCAAAAGAACAGGTACCCAGAATGGCAGTTTAGGCATGCTCTCTGTCCCACCATTACAGTACAGCCTTCGGAGATGAAAGAAGTCATGGTGGAAGAGACAGCCACTGCCTGGTGAACTATTGAGAAAAATTTGATGCATATTAAAGAAGCACTGTGTAAAAATTGTCTCTTGCACATGCAATGAAACATGAGCATTATTGGAAAGCATCACACATGAACTCAGTTTGCAGAAGACTGATGTATACCAGATTCTGTGTCAGTGTGGAAAGACATGTATTGGACAGACAATGTGCCCCATCAAAGATCATTTCCTGGGAACCAGACGCACACTCAACTGACATATCCCAACAATTCAGCAGTCACAGAGCACTGTTTGCCTGATAATATTGAGAGGGAATTAAAATGCACTCAGATCTTGTCACAGGGACAATATCATTAGAGTCCATAGAAATTCACACCAGGGATGATCTCATCAACCAAGATTGCAGCTATAATCTTAGTAATATTTGTGAACCAGCACTAAGTTTAATTAAGAAGACTCACATCAAACAAACCGATCTGATGACCGGCATAGACAGAGCACCTACATTAACACTACCACAGATGCTGATTCTAGTCCCTCCATGAATGCCAATGCAAGGCCACAGGTGTGGACAGTTGAGGGAATGGCTCACAGGGTGAGGAGGTATAAGCCAGAGGTGTGCCCTCAGGAGATCAGTTCATCAATGCATCTGTCATGCTAACCTGTATGGTCACCAAATATTGTGTGTGTTGGATGCTATGAACAAGTAGTACTCCTGTGGACTATTCAATCAACAAATGGGTTAGGAGAAACTGAAAAATCCCATCATATACCTTAACAGGAAGGATATGTGCCACAGCATGAAGAAATTCAACAATATGTGCCATCTGCTGAGTGCTCTTGCATTTCTGAAGAGATGTCATGCCATCGTGTTGTACCGAACTTTGCTAAGGTTAAGCATCACATCAATTCTGCAGCAGCCAGGAGAATTAAGAAGCAGGGCAGTCTTGCCTTGCTATGTGAGATGATGCACCTTACCCACTGGAGCCTTGAGTATAACTCTCAGGAACTATTCACACTACATTTGGAACTGCCCAGTCAATTTAATTTCTGGATCTGGGACTAGATTTATGGTGTTACCTGGTTGGCAGCTGAAGGCCACAGGGCATCAAATATCAAAATTCTCAATTCTCTCTGACAAATCATCTGTGGATGAATGTGACAGACAATAAGCTGAGTGACGATGCAGCTTCAGTTGTGATGAAGTAACTTAACTTTGCTCCCACCCGTTAGTTAAAACCAGTTGCCGACATCATCAGCACAGTTGAACAGGTTGCAGTGCAACTACCACCTGAAGTAGCTGAAGAAGTACATTGTGAAACCTACTGTGATCTGGTGAGAACAAAGCCTACAAAGTCAAACATTACCAGCAGAGAGAGGGCAGCTATTTGGCATCTGAGGGAGTACCCTGAGACTGTTGTCTTACCTGCTTTCAAAGGCAATGTTACTGTCCTTTCACAGAAGGGCTATATTGAAAAGATGCAGAGTCTGCTAGGTGACAACTTGCATAGGAAGATCAGCACTGTGCCCAAAAAGAAGGTGGAGAACAATACTAGGGCTTTTCTCAATGACTCAGATTTACCAGCAAAGATGCCAAGGAACTATTACCTTTAAGATCTGTACTGCCAGAACTTTATGGACCTCCTAAAGTCCACAAAGATGGGGCAGGATTGGGCCCTATTGTCAGCAACATTAGGGCAACTCCATATTTGCTTGCAAAATACCTGATGGAAATATTACACCCTAATGTGGGTAAATTCCCTCAATATGTCCACAATTCTGTTTATTTTGTAAAACATGTTGATAACATCAATGTGGTAAGTTTTGACGTCATTTCCTTTTTCACCAGGGTGCCTCTATAAGTGTCAGTAGAACTTATTGATCAGAATGTTGATGAGAAGTCCACTGACCTTTACAGGTAAGGCCTGATCTCCATGTTTTTTCTGTTTAATGGGGAATACTGTGAACAAATGGAAGGAGTTACAATGGGCAGCTTACTCTTGCCTATGCTCACTTATTTGTATATGGAGTACTTCGAGGACTGAAGCCTGGCATTAGAGAGGTCATAGAAATTCACATCAGAGATGACCTCATCAACTGAGATTGCAGCTATAGTCTTAGTAATGCTCAGAAATCAGCACTAAATTCACTTGAGAAGACTCTCAGCAAACAAAATTATCTGCAAGCAGGGCAGACAGAGCACCTGCATCAACACTAACACAGACATTGACACTTGCATCTCCATGAACACCAATGCATGTCCGCAGGTTCAGACTGCAGAGTGACTGGCCCATGAAGCAAGTCACCTGCATGCCTTCTGGAGCTCAGTTCATCAGTGCACCTGTCAATGGTGACATGTCTGTTGTGCCCATTAGACACAGTGAACTGGTGGTACACCCATAGACTGTTTGGTTAGTGAAACTATTCCTCTTGTTCCACTTCTACATCTACATATATACTCCGCTAGCCACCAAGCGGATTGTGGCAGAGGGCATAATTCACGTCAAAGTCATATTCCCCCCCCCCCCACCCCCACCCCCCCTCCCCACCCATCCACCCACCCACTCACCCACCCTCTGTTCCACTCACGGATCACGTGAGGGAAAAACAACTGTCTGAACGCCTCAGTACAAGCTCTAATTTCCCTTATCCTTGAATGGTGATCACTGCGCAATTTGAAAGTTGGTGGTAATAATATATGCTCTACATCCTCAGCGGAGATCGGGTTTCAGAATTTAGTGAGCAGCCCATTCCGTTTAGTGCGCCGTCTATCTGCAAGAGTGTTCCGACTTTCTATGAGATTTGTAATGCTCCTGCAATGGCTAAATGTACCAGTCATGAATCTTGCCACTCTCCTTTGGACCTTCCCAATCTCTTGAATCAGACCCAACTGGTAAGGGTCCCATAGAGACGAGCAATACTCTAAGACTGGACAAACCAACATATTGTAAGCTATTTCCTTCGAAAAGCACTGCATCACTTCAGGATTCTACCAATAAACCCCAATCTAGAGTTTGCCCTACCAGTTACTTGTGTATTCTGATTATTCCATTTGAGATCATTTCGAATAGTCACACCCAGATACTTGACAGATGTTACCACGTCCAAAGACTGGGCATTTATTTTGCACTCATACATTAATGGGGATTTTTGCCCTGTTATACACAGTAGGTTACACTTACTAATATTGAGAGATAACTGCCAGTCATTACACCATGCATTAATTTTCTGCAAATCCTCATTGATTTATTCACTACTTTCCTGTAGACTACAGCATCATCAGCAAAGAGTCTAATGCCGCAGTCATTACCATCAGCCAGATCATTTATGTAAATCATAAAAAGCAGCGGACCTATTACCCTGTCCTGGGGCACCCCTGAAGTTACACTTGTTTCTGTTGAAGTCACCCCATTCAGGACAACGTACTGCTCCCTGTCTGTTAGAAAAATTTCCGTCCAACCACATATGTCATCAGATAGAACATAAACATGCAATTTTGGAGCAAGCAACAGTGCAGAACTGAGTCAAACATCTTTCGAAAGTTGAGAAATATGGCATCAACCTGGGAGCTGGTATCTAGAGCCTGTTGTGTATCATGCACAAAGAGGGCCAGTTGTGTCTCACATGACCACTTTTTCCAAAAACTGTGCTGGTTTCTGCAGATGAGCTTCTCAGAGTCTAGAAAGGTCATTGTGTCTGAACACAAAATATGTTCCATGATTCTACAACAGATTGATGCCAGTGAAATTGGCCGGTAATTTTGTGCATCCGATTTTCTACCCTTTTTATAGATTCTTCCAGTCCCATGGAACTTCCTGTTGTTCCATTGATCTCTGATAGGTGATGGATAAGAATGGTGCTATATTTGTAGCATAGTCACATAGTCAACATACAATCTTACAGGAATACCGTCTGGGCCAGATGCCTTCCTAGCATCTAAGGATCTTAACTGTTCTACAATACCAGATACACTAGACACTATGTCAGCCATCCTTGCATTTGTTCAATAATTGAAAGGGGGAATGGTGCTGCAGTCATCTACCGTAAACAAGTTTCTGAAAGCTAGGTTTAGAATTTCAGCCTTCTGTCTATACTCTTCAGTTACATTACCCATACTGTCAGCAAGAGAAGGTATTGAATTATTTGTAGCGTTCATAGATTTTACGTATGACCAAAAATTTTTGGGGTTATTTTCAGAATCTGCAGATAAAATATTGCTTTCAAATTCATTAAAAGACTCTCTCATTGTCCTTCTGACAGCTGCTTTCATTTCGTATAATTTCTGTTTGTCAATGGGGCAGTGACTATGTTAAAAACGACTGTAGCTGGGTAACTTCATTTACTAATACCTGATTGATCTTGTTCCCTGCAACCTTTTGCAAGATGAAGACACCTGTTTTTTCAAACCTTTTTCAAAATGTATCTGTTATCACTTGGTAAACAGGATTTTTTTATTTATATTTAAATGTATTTCTATTTTGGTGGACATTTGATTTACACACACATTCAACAAATGATCAGATTTCTAGCTGAGATACTTAACTGGTGCTGAATGAGACCCAGTCTCATGGAAACATGGTTTGTACATACTATTATTTTTACATAGTTCTCTACATGATTTTTTTTGGCAGAAGCAATCTGCAGAGTGATTCCTTGATCCTGTATCTGGCATTTTCATGAAACTGAGAACATAAGGCAATCTGTAGCATTTGAAAAATGCATCTTTCCCTAAGCACTCTTTTGCTGGACAAGTTTGAGAACCACAGTTGCATTGTTAATTTAGTTGTTGCACTTATAAATGAGGATTCATTGTTGACGTTTGAAATGTGCATATGTTTATTAATGATAAAATATTGCTAAAGTATTTAAAAAGATGAGGATTAAAATGTGTGTGTCATAGTGATATCTTGTAAAATCTTTTACTTCCACCATGAAAATGCAGTCATGTGGACCCACTGGATACCTTGGTGGCACTTCAGATGATGTATTTCTTGATGTGGCTACAAACAAGTTCTTGGATAAAGTTACATTTTTGTAGTTTGGAACACCCAGGCAGCACCTGAAAACCTTCAGGTGAGAAAGCACCCAAATGTGCTGAAGCCAAACAAGCCAGATAATAGTCTCCCATAAATAAGCACAACTGTTTAAAACATTATATTCAAGAAACTTTACTAACAAATAGCTTAAAGCTGTCACTGTCTGAGTACAAATCTGCTTGTCAAATACACTGATTGTTGTTAATTGCTCTAAAGTACAGCCAGAGTAAGTAAACTGATACTAATAAAACAATCCATTTTAACAGGTGTGTACAGCAGAGATCCTGACATTGAAGTATTTATTGACATCAACAGTGTCACTGAACTCAAAAGTCACTCTGTAGGTTCAGAATTGCTCTTAGGTGCCAACATTTCACTGACTGAAACAATGAATTTGTTTTATGATCTTGCGAGATCAAATAGCCAGTTCTCCTACACAAAAGTGATTGCAGATCATATTGATTTAATCGCAAATGTTCCTGTGAGAAATGTAAGTATGTTTTATTAATTTTGCAATTTTTTGGCAATATTAATTTATTGTATACATCAATGCAATCAGTAGTTGTATTAGTCAACAATAAAGTTTGAAGTTAATATTCAGAAATTATTGTAATTTTCATTATCTTTGCAGACAGGAACATTAGCCGGTAATCTGTCAATAAAACACGCACATCCAGAATTCCCCTCTGATGTCTTTCTCTGCCTTGAAACTGCTGGTGCCCTAATTACTATAGGTATGTAAGGCTTTATTTTAATAATTACAGAAACTTAACTTTGTAGAAGCATTGTATTTGATACTGAAAAGTACTGTAAGTGAAAATTTGTATGTATCAGCAATTTCTGGAAGCTATAACAAGTAAAACATGAATCCTTTTTTTTTTTTTATAGTTGAAAAATCTGGATCAGAGCAAAGTGTCAGTCCAGAAAATTTTCTGAAAGTAGATATGAACCAGAAGGTTATAAAGAATATAAAACTCCCATCTTATGATTCTTCATACTATTTCCGGAGCTATAAGGTATGATTATTTTATTTGTCTTTCCTGAAAGTATTAGCTTTTTACTATGGTGTATATTTTACATGAGGGCAGATGCAGAACCATTATTATTTTGTGCTGTTCCAGCACACACACACACACACACACACACACACACACACACACACACACACACACATTGCGACTGTCATCTTTGGGCACTGTATCTGAGGTGAGCTGCAATCTACCTGGAATGGGTAGCTGGTATAGGGAAGAGATGTGGATCAAGGAAGGAGTGGGGGAAGATGATAGTGTTGCTTGTGGGAGTTCGCAGGGGCATAGTGGGGACATGATAGGGCTGCTAAGTGCAGGAGGCTGTGCTGGGGGAGGCCAGGTGGGGGTGGGGGGAGATACAAGTAGAGAAGAGGAGGAGACTATGTAAGTATGTTGGAATAGAGCATGTGTGCCGTATTGGAGCAGGATCACAAAAAAAGGATAAGCAGATGGAGGATAGTCAACTAGTTTGACATAGTGAGCTATGATGGCATCCCATTCTCAACCTTATCTGCCATTCGTTTGAATGATCTAAGTAAGACCTTCAAGCTCAGGCAACTGTTATTGTTTCTTATAATGTATACCACAGTCTGCTCCTTGCTCTCTCTGTGGCTGCCAGAACAGCCTCTTTGTCATGTTGAATGGGACCTCCAGTGAGTGCTCTAGGTGATATTTCTGGTCTCTTGCTGCTGTTTTCCCAAGGATTACCATAATTCATGTACATTCAAACTGTTGTTGACAAACATACCTCTATCCTTCTGGGTTTGCTTCTCTGTGACAAAGGATAAAGCATGATTCCCAAAAGGGAATGTGTGTTATGCTGACTTACTTTCAGTTTCAGTGGGAGACAACACCTCAAATGTGTTGGTTAGCAGGATGGACGCTGTACCTAGAGTTCATCCTTATTTTTGCCTCCCATGTACAGGGCCTTTGACTTACTACCTTTGGTATCTCTAGTATGTCTTAGTAGCTTGCTGAACATACCAATGTGCAACAATTTCCAACTGCTAGACAGCACTCAGAGCTATTTCCACATTATGAACAGCAATTAACTCATCCAGTGTCTAACAGCAGCATTTGCAGTGGGGCTAGACTGTAGCTAGTGCAATGTTTTACTGAACAGTAAACAAATAAATTTAAACTGAGCTTGTTGATCTTCTTTTCTGGACCTGTTATGCTACAAGTATCACATGTTCCATTTAAGAACTTAAGTTATAACACCAGAAAAAGTTAATTTTATCATAAAAAGAGAAAAACTTGGGGTGACATTTATCAATTTCATGCAGACACTTGTAACTTATGTCTTAAACATTTGTTATTGTGAAGCTATGCTGAATAGCAAACTCATATAACAATATCAGAAATAGTGACATCGGCATTTGATAGTTGACCCCTACTTTCTAAACTCTTATATACAGTTGTTCTCCCATCACACAAGTATCACCATTGCAAGGATATTGACAGTAGGCCTGTTTGTTAGCTCAAGGACAGGCATGCTATTTGTGTTACTACAAAATAAAAGTTCCATGCATCTCTCCACTTACTGCAGTGGTCGTATTGGTGTACTTCTAAATATACAAAATAAAATGATTAAGTGACAGTGAGACTTAGCCAGTTTTGGAGATGTGCTTAGCCTAATGGTTACGGCAATTCCTCATAAGAAAACTGGTTAGAGCTGAGCAGGGCTTATGCACAGAGGGTTCCATACAAAAATAATTAATTTATATAGACCGTTCATCCATTCTGGAAATGAAGAAGCTCAACAATTTTCACCTGTTAGTAGTAGTTTATCCTGTAGTGAAGTAGAAGTGGATAGTTCCTGTGAATTATTATGGGTGGAGGTTACACTAAACAACCAAACTAGGTTAATAATTGGCTCCTTTTACCGACCTCCCGACTCAGCAGCATTAGTGGCAGAACAACTGAGAGAAAATTTGGAATACATTTCACATAAATTTTCTCAGCATGTTATAGTCTTAGGTGGAGATTTCAATTCACCAGATATAGACTGGGACACTCAGATGTTTAGGACGGGTGGTAGGGACAGAGCATCGAGTGACATTATACTGAGTGCACTATCCGAAAATTACCTCGAGCAATTAAACAGAGAACCGACTCGTGGAGATAACATCTTGGACCTACTGATAACAGACCCGAACTTTTCGACTCTGTATGTACAGAACAGGGAATCAGTGATCATAAGGCCGTTGCAGCATCCCTGAATATGGAAGTTAATAGGAATATAAAAAAAGGGAGGAAGGTTTATCTGTTTAGCAAGAGTAATAGAAGGCAGATTTCAGACTACCTAACAGATCAAAACGAAAATTTCTGTTCCGACACTGACAATGTTGAGTGTTTATGGAAAAAGTTCAAGGCAATCGTAAAATGCGTTTTAGACAGGTACGTGCCGAGTAAAACTATGAGGGACGGGAAAAACCCACCGTGGTACAACAACAAAGTTAGGAAACTACTGCGAAAGCAAAGAGAGCTCCACTCCAAGTTTAAACGCAGCCAAAACCTCTCAGACAAACAGAAGCTAAACGATGTCAAAGTTAGCGTAAGGAGGGCTATGTGTGAAGCGTTCATTGAATTCGAAAGTAAAATTCTATGTACCGACTTGACAGAAAATCCTAGGAAGTTCTGGTCTTACGTTAAATCAGTAAGTGGCTCGAAACAGCATATGCAGACACTACGAGATGATGATGGCATTGAAACAGAGGATGACACGCGTAAAGCTGAAATACTAAACACCTTTTTCCAAAGCTGTTTCACAGAGGAAGACCGCACTGCAGTTCCTTCTCTAAATCCTCGCTCAAACGAAAAAATGGCTGACATCGAAATAAGTGTCCAAGGAATAGAAAAGCAACTGGAATCACTCAATAGAGGAAAGTCCACTGGACCTGACGGGATACCAATTCGATTCTACAAAGAGTACGCGAAAGAACTTGCCCCCCTTCTAACAGCCGTGTACCACAAGTCTCTAGAGGAACGGAGGGTTCCTAATGATTGGAAAAGAGCACAGATAGTCCCAGTCTTCAAGAAGGGTTGTCGAGCTGATGCGCAAAACTATAGACCTATATCTCTTACGTCGATCTCTTGTAGAATTTTAGAACATGTTTTTTGCTCGCGTATCATGTCATTTCTGGAAACCCAGAATCTACTATGTAGGAATCAACATGGATTCCGGAAACAGTGATCGTGTGAGACCCAACTCGCCTTATTTGTTCATGAGACCCAGAAAATATTAGATACAGGCTCCCAGGTAGATGCTATTTTTCTTGACTTCCGGAAGGCGTTCGATACAGTTCCACACTGTCGCCTGATAAACAAAGTAAGAGCCTACGGAATATCAGACCAGCTGTGTGGCTGGATTGAAGAGTTTTTAGCAAACAGAACACAGCATGTTGTTATCAATGGAGAGACGTCTACAGACGTTAAAGTAACCTCTGGCGTGCCACAGGGGAGTGTTATGGGACCATTGCTTTTCACAATATATATAAATGACCCAGTAGATAGTGTCGGAAGTTCCATGCGGCTTTTCGCGGATGATGCTGTAGTATACAGAGAAGTTGCAGCATTTGAAAATTGTAGCGAAATGCAGGAAGATCTGCAGCGGATAGGCACTTGGTGCAGGGAGTGGCAACTGACCCTTAACATAGACAAATGTAATGTATTGCGAATACATAGAAAGAAGGATCCTTTATTGTATGATTATATGATAGCGGAACAAACACTGGTAGCAGTTACGTCTGTAAAATATCTGGGAGTATGCGTGCGGAACGATTTGAAGTGGAATGATCATATAAAATTAATTGTTGGTAAGGCGGGTACCAGGTTGAGATTCATTGGGAGAGTGCTTAGAAAACGTAGTCCATCAACAAAGGAGGTGGCTTACAAAACACTCGTTCGACCTATACTTGAGTATTGCTCATCAGTGTGGGATCCGTACCAGGTCAGGTTGACGGAAGAGATAGAGAAGATCCAAAGAAGAGCGGCGCGTTTCGTTACCGGGTTATTTGGTAACCGTGATAGCGTTACGGAGATGTTTAATAAACTCAAGTGGCAGACTCTGCAAGAGAGGCGCTCTGCATCGCGGTGTAACTTGCTCGCCAGGTTTCGAGAGGGTGCGTTTCTGGATGAGGGATCGAATATATTGCTTCCCCCTACTTACACCTCCCGAGGAGATCACGAATGTAAAATTAGAGAGATTAGAGCGCGCACGGAGGCTTTCAGACAGTCGTTCTTCCCGCGAACCATACGCGACTGGAACAGGAAAGGGAGGTAATGACAGTGGCACGTAAAGTGCCCTCCGCCACACACCATTGGGTGGCTTGCGGAGTATCAATGTAGATGTAGATGTAGATGTAGAATATTGATACTGGCAAGATATTTGTCCCAGGGATTGCAACACTTTGGAGAAGGTTTTAATTTCAAGTTTGATGATAGATAACAAATGGCAAAAGAAAAATTTTTGTGTGATGTAACTGCAAATTAACAGTTTTCTGATCCTTTCCTTTACTTGTACCATGAAACCTCGATTTTTGCAAAAATTTTTGATTCTATGTCAACAGGAAGTGTTCTATAGTTTTTTAATGAATGAGTTTGGGAGAATCTAAATATGTAACTAAATGGCCATATCTTTTGACTGTGTTGACTTAAAAGCTAACAAGAACCTTTGTATGTGACATAAATTCCAACTTGATACGTGTACCCATTCCTGAGAAAAAGGGTTTTAACAATCAGACAGACAGACAAACAGGTGGACAACAAAGTGATCCTACAAGGGTTCTTTTTTTACTGATTGAGATCCGGAACCCTAAAAACAAACAAATAAAAATTTTAAGAAAAAATGAAATCCAGATTCAAGACCTGCTGTTGACACAAGGTTTCATTTGTCAGTCTGTTTACATATAAAACACTCCTGGATCTTGGTTGGCATACATGCTTTCTGCTACTATTCCCTGCAGCCATGCAGTGGAGCATTCTTATAATGGGAGAACTTCTACACAAAAGGATTCAAATATTATGAGGAGACCAATGAATGATCATAACAATTTGAGCCAACTCAGAAGGTATATTAGATTTAAATTAAAAAAAAGGGGGGGTTGGGTAGAGACAGGGGAAGGGGGGTTAAATTTCAGTTGTATAACATAACTGTGCTCATGTATACGAGGGTGAGTCAAATGAAAACCTTAAATTTGTAATAACAAATTAAAATTTCATGTCATTATCCTGTAAGTTGGTAAGCATGCTAGAAACAGCATGCAGAACGGCATGTAGGTAACAGCATGTGCAGATGCACACATACTGTCACAGTATCAGTATAAAGATGGCCGCCCCACTTGCAACTTGCACCAGGGAGGAACAGCGTTCTGTTATTCAGTTTTTGCATAGTGAAGGTGTAAAACCTATTGAAATTCATTGACAAATGAAGGTTCAGTACGGTGATGCATGTTTGTCACAGCAGCAAGTCTACGAATGAAGTAGGAAGTTCGCAAATGGTGTGACTTCAGTGGAAGATGCTCCTCGTCCAGGTCAGACACAATGAGTTGTGACTCCACAGAACATTGCAGCAGTTGAAGCCATAGTGAAGGAAAACCACCGAGTGACACTGAATGACATTGCAGCATGCCTATAGATTAGTCACGGGTTGGCACACCACATTGTGCATGATGTGGTCCCGTTCCACAAAGTGCCTGCAAGATGGGTGCCACGGCAGCTTACTCCTGAAATGAGAGAACAACGTGTTGATACTTGTGAAGAACTTCTTTGGCGCCTTGAACAAGAAGGTGATGGCTTCCTTGCAAGCATTGTTACTGGGGATGAAACCTGGGTTTACTTCCGCCAACCAAAAATGAATAGAGCGAGCAAGGAATGGCGCCATTCCTCATCACCAAAACCAAAGAAGTTTTGAACAGGACCATCAGCAGGGAAGGTTATGCCGGCTCTCTTTTGGGACAAAAAAGGCTTCATTTTGGAGCATTACATGCCTAGAGGGACCACTATCACCAGTGCATCATACACAGATCTTCCAAAAAATCATCTGCGGCCTGCAATCAAATCAAAGCAATGTGGATTGCTGTCAGGAGGTGTCCTTTTGCAACATGACAATGTGAGGCCACACACTGCCCATAAAACAGTTGCAACAATCACAGACCTGCATTCTGAGTGTCTTCCTCATCCACCATACTCACCAGACCTTGCCCCAAGTGATTTCCATATGTTTGGACCACTCAAAGATGCAATGAGAGGAAAGAAGTTCCGTTCTGATGAAGAGGTACACCACGTGGTGCATGTGGTTGTGTTGACTATGAAAAGAATTTTTTTCTAAAGGAATTTATGCACTTAGTAAGCACTGGAGGACTTGCATTGAGTGAATGGGAGATTATGTTGAAAAGTGATACAGCTTTGTACCACTTCTGCATGGTAAATAATATTTTAAAAAATATTTAAGGTTTTCAGTTGACTCACCCTTGTATGATTATGGAGACCATTTCAATTCTTTACTGCAGTCGCTCTGCTACTATTATTTTGAAACATTTTTATGACTTACATGAAAATTCATGTGAATTAAGCATGAACATATCTATTCAAAAAAGCAGATAAAATTCCCTTGATGCCTTCCTGAGAAACAATCTCCATTCCTTTCCAATTAACAATGTAAGTGTAGACCAAATGTGGCTTGAATTCAAAGAAATAGTATCAACAGCAATTAAGCAATTTATACCAAATACATTAACAAACAATGGAGCTGATCCTCTTTGGTACACAAAATAGATCAGAACACAGTTGCAGAAAGTAATGCAAAATCTCTAAGACTGGTGATCTTTTACAGAAGCTTGAAATTTAGCACAGATTTCAATGTGAGATGCTTATAACAACAAAACTTTGTCTCAGAACCTGGCAGAAAATTCAAAGAGATTCTGGACATATGTAAACTATGCTAGTGGCAAGACATACTCGACGCCTTCTCTGCATGATAGTAATGGAAATACCAACAATGACAGTGCTGATAAAGCACAGATACCAAACACAGCCTTCTGAAATTCCTTCATCAAAGAAGATGAAGTAAATATTCCATAATTTGAATCAAGAATAGCTGTCAATGTGAGTAACTTAGAAGTAGATATGCTCAATGTAGTTAAACAACTTAAATCACTTAATAAAAGAAAGTCTTTTGCTCCAGATTGTACAACAATCAGGTTCCTCTCAGAGTATGCTGATGCAATAGCTCCATACTGATCAACATGGAAGTAAAAAAACGGAGGGACTTATGCTGTACATTGTTTTGTAGCCAGAGTAAGTGCCATTTTAAGTAGCCCAAGACATTAGCAGATTACTGTTTATGAGTGCTTATTGTTCCTTATTTCTGCCATGTATGTGCAACAACTGTGTTAAATACTAAAAATTATAGAGCTTACATGAATAACATAGTGTCAGGATGGCAATTTCGAATGTTTTTCTGTTCATGAACATGTATTTGCTCTAGTAATAAGACACAGTCAGAGTGACATCACAAGGAAGTGCTACTGTGGTGAATTATGGGAGTATAAATGCAGTGAACCTAATGTTTTGGGCTAGATAAGATGGCAGACATCAGCATCAGTTTATGACATAATGCCACTTTTTTTTTTTTTTTTTTTTTTTTTTTTTTTTTTTTTTTTTTTTTTTTTTTTTTTTTTACATACATGCTTAATTACCATATAAAACTGCTCACTACATGAAAGATCCATATCTAAAGACTGAAAAGTTCCACAGGCCACATCAATATTCAAGAAAGGTAGTAGAAGTAACCCACTAACTTGCAGGCCCAATCATTAGCATTGATATTCAGCAAGATTCTGGAACATATATTGTGTTCGAACATTATGAATCACCTCAAAGAGAATGGCCTATTGAGACATAGTCAACATGGATTTAGAAAATATTGTTCTTGTGAAACACAACTAGCTCTTTACTTACATGAAATGTTGAGTGCTATTGACAAGGGATTTCGAATTGACTGAATATTTCTAGATTTCCAACAGACTTTTGACACTGTACCACACAAGCAGCTGGCAATTAAATTGCATGCTTATGGAATATCATCTCAGTTTTCTGACTGGATTCATAATTTCCTGTCAGAGAGGTCACAGTTTGTAGTAACTGACAGAATGTCACAGAGTAAAACTGAAGTGATTTCTGTCATTTCCCAAGGTAGTGTTATAGGCCATCTGCTGTTCCTTTTCTGTATAAATGATTTAGAAGATAACTTGAGCAGCCATCTTAGGTTGTTTGCAGATGATGCTGTTGTTTATCAACTAGTAAACTCATCAGAAGATCAAAACAAATTGCAAAACAATTTAGAAGAGATATCTGTATGGTGCAAAAATTGGCAGTTGACCCTAAGTAACAAACAGTGTGAGGTATCCACATGGGAGCTAAAAGGAATCCATTAAACTTCAGTTACATGATAAATCAGTCAAATATACAGGCTGTAAATTCAGCTAAATACCTATGAATTACAAGGTGCGACAATAAAGTAATGAGATGGATGTGGAAAAAAATGTTGCTTACTGTTTTAGATAAGTTTAGTGTTGTCTCCTTCAAAGTAGTTCCCTTCTGACTGCACACACTTTTTCCAGCACTTCTGCCATTGTTGGTAACATTTCTGGAACCCATTTTCTGTAATATCCTCCACGACCCTCGTCACAGCTTTTGGACATCTTGGGTTGTTTGAAAATGGTGTCCCTTGACTGCTGTTTTGACTCTTGGTAGAAAGTCACACAGAGCCATATCTGGTGAATAAGGTGGCTGTGGTAGTCCTGAAATTTGTTTTGACTTTAAAAATTGCTGTACTGACAGAACAGTATGGGATGGTGCATTATCATGATGCAGAATCTAATTATCAACACAAATCTTTCTCATACCAAGACCTTCAGTTATTATTAGATGAAACATTTCTCGATTGATGTTCGGTTCTTCTGCAATCATTTCCACAGATAATCTTTGATAAGATTGTATGAGTTCGCACACCTTGGCAAAGTTGACATCCGTCCGTGAAGTTGATGGTCATTCACTGTGGTCTTCATCTTCAACATTCATTCTGCTTTCGCTAATCATTTTATGCCAATGAAAAACTTGAGCTCTTGACATAACCTTCTCTCCAAAAGCCTTCTGAAGCTTACCATGTTGTCGTATTTTCGCCCAATTTAACGCAAAAAGAAATGGCATACCGTTGCACAGTATTATGCAGTTTCATTTCCATGACAAGAGACAAAAACACATATTAACTTATTACAGCACAACTCATCAATGAGCAGTTGCATGAATCTGCTGCTTAGACTAGAAGCAGCTTATAGACCAAGGTCAAAGATATTGTGCCTACACAAGCCTGCAGGGATGCCACATCCTGCAAAGAAAATCAGTCTCATTACTTTATTGTCAGACCTCATACAATTGCAAACAACTTCAGTTGGAAAAAACACACAGGAAACGTTGTGGGAAGAGCAAACCAAATACTGTGTTTTATTGGCAGAACACATAGTAAATGTAACAGATCTATTAAAGAGACTGTCGCTTACACTACACTTGTCTGTACTCTTCTGCAGTACTGCTGCACAGTCTGAGATTGTTACCAAATAGGGTTAATACAGTACACTGTGAAAGTTCAAAGAAAAGCAGCACATTTTGTATAACCCAAAATAAAGAAGAGAATGTCACAGGGATGATAGAGGATTTGGGATGGACATCATTAAAAACAAAGGTGTTTTTCATTGCAGCAGAATCTTCTCATGAAATTTCATTCACCACCTTTCTCCTCAGTATGCAAAAATATTTTGTTAATGTTGATCTACATAGGGAGATATGATCAGCATAATAAAATAGGGGATATCAGAACTTGTACAGAAAGATGTAGGTGTTCGTTTTTTTCTGCATGCTGTTCGAAATTGAAATAATGGAGAATTATTGTGAAGGTGGTTTGATGAACCCTCTGCCAGGCACTTAAGCAGAGTATCCATGCTGATGTAGATGTAGATGTAAATAATGATACTAGAAATCTGCTGTGCTGCTTAAATGATATTAATCTGAAATTATGCTTGCTTTCTTTCCATTTTAGTTAACAGTTTTTCTTGTGGAAACTTGGATATTATACGAGGGCAGTTCAATAAGTAATGCAACACATTTTTTTTCTGAAACAGGGGTTGTTTTATTCAGCATTGAAATACACCAGGTTATTCCCCAATCTTTTAGCTACACAACACTATTTTTCAACGTAATCTCCATTCAATGTTACGGCCTTACGCCACCTTGAAATGAGGGCCTGTATGCCTGCACGGTACCATTCCACTGGTTGATGTCAGAGTCAACGTTGTACTGCATCAATAACTTCTTCATCATCCGCGTAGTGCCTCCCACGGATTGAGTCCTTCATTGGGTCAAACATATGGAAATCCGACGGTCCGAGATCGGGGCTGTAGGGTGCATGAGGAAGAACAGTCCACTGAAGTTTTGTGAGCTCCTCTCAGGTGCGAAGACTTGTGTGAGGTCTTGCATTGTCATGAAGAAGGAGAAGTTCGTTCAGATTTTTGTGCCTACGAACACGCTGAAGTCGTTTTTTCAATTTCTGAAGAGTAGCACAATACACTTCAGAGTTGATCGTTTGACCATGGGGAAGGACATCGAACAGTATAACCCCTTCAGCGTCCCAGAAGACTGTAACCATGACTTTACCGGCTGAGGGTATGGCTTTAAACTTTTTCTTTGTAGGGGAGTGGGTGTGGCGCCACTCCATTGATTGCCGTTTTGTTTCAGGTTCGAAGTGATGAACCCATGTTTCATCGCCTGTAACAGTCTTTGACAAGAAATTGTCACCCTCAGCCACATGACGAGCAAGCAATTCCGCACAGATGGTTCTCCTTTGCTCTTTATGGTGTTCGGTTAGACAACTAGGGACCCAGCGGGAACAAACCTTTGAATATCCCAACTGGTGAACAATTGTGACACCACTACCAGCAGAGATGTCAAGTTGAGCACTGAGTTGTTTGATGGTGATCCGTCGATCATCTCGAACGAGTGTGTTCGCACGCTCCGCCATTGCAGGAGTCACAGCTGTGCACGGCCGGCCCGCATGCGGGAGATCAGACAGTCTTGCATGACCTTGCGGCGATGATGACACATGCTTTGCCCAACGACTCACCATGCTTTTGTCCACTGCCAGATCACCGTAGACATTCTGCAAGCACTTATGAATATCTGAGATGCCCTGGTTTTCCGCCAAAAGAAACTCCATCACTGCCCGTTGTTTGCAACGCACATCCGTTACATTCGCCATTTTAACAGCTCTGTACAGCGCTGCCACCTGTCGGAAGTCAATGAAACTATACGAGACAAAGCGGGAAAGTTTGAAAATATTCCACATGAAATTTCCGGTTTTTTCAACCAAAATTGGCCGAGAAAAAAAATGTGTAGCATTACTTATTGAACTGCCCTCGTACATATGGAAAAAGACTTAATTTGCTCTGAATGAAAGGAGTCCTGACCAAGGCTGACCAAGTATGTTGTATAATTTACAAACAAGTGGAAACTTATGCAGACTATTTCAGATATAGGTATGGAAATGAAAGGAAGTACAACAATACTGCAGGGAGCAATTACTTGGAAATGTCATAGTTACCAATGCATCAGGAAACTGTCACAGAAGCATTAGTGTAATGACTCATGCTGTAAGATCAGAGCAATAACATAGCTTCAGTAGATTACAATCCAGTTAATTCATTTTGGATTATTCCTTATTATATAAAAATTATACATTGCAATATACATGCATTCTAATACATTCAATCTCATAAACAAAATGGATATCCACTCCTATTTTAATCTTCTCATGTCACAGAAATGATAAATCACAAATAAAAACAATGAAAAATATTAAGGTCTGTTAAAATAACTGAACATTGGTATATAGAAAAGTTGCACAACTGATAAAATATGATTTAACTGAAAGTAAATTTTGAATAAGAACTCGATGATAAGAGCATGACAGAAGATGGAATGAGGGGAAGAAGATGCTAAGAGAAACATGAAAAAAAAAAAAAAAGAAAAAAACACGCCACTGAGCTTACACAGTAAAATATCAAATAATGTTGGTAGGAGTTACGAAATAATGCTATGTTTGCCATGAAACAACCCACTTAGTCATTATAGCTATTTTAATGGTGCAGGGTTGTTGTTTAATCAATTCAAATAAGTCGCTTTGAACTGATGCTTAAGTTGTAGAAGGCAGTGAAAAAAAAAAAATGAAAACAAACAGAAATCCTTCCATCCTGTTGCTGCGTCAGGACTGGTATGTTACATTTCCAAATTTTCGCAGAGAACCATCCATACTGGATACGTGCTATTATCATGGTGGGCAAATGGTCTGCCCGACAGGAGGCCCTAGCCACACGGCATTTCCATTTCCATTATGGTGGGCTCCCCACTCCCAAAGGCATTTTGAAGCTACTGCCAGCATGCATCCTCCTAATCCCCCTCCCCCCCCCCCCTCCCCCTCTCTCAGTGGGAATCCATGTACCTCTCTATCTGTGTCCACTGTACTCAGTGAAGTACATGCTTGATTCTTGAGCTCAATGGCTTTTATACGATGTTTTTATGAAATTAATTAATGACTGTCTTCATGCTCACTCAGTCATATGAAAGTCCCAATTTATCTCTTCCAGAATACATTCCTGAAATCTTAAACAAAGGGATTACAAATGATAAAGAGGTGTAAAGGTTGTAGTTCAGGCCCACCATGTGTTCAGAGAGACATTTATATTTATCCAGAATGAGATTTTCACTCTGCAGCAGAGTGTGCACTGATATGAAACTTCCTGGAAGATTAAAACTGTGTGCCGGACTGAGACTCGAACTCGGGATCAAGTTTCATTTATATTTATCTTCCATCATGAAAGTCAATACCTTGTACAATGACCAGTGGCATCAATATTGCTAAGTGCAATTACAATTGTATTTGTAGTATGGCTCCAGTACAAAAGGTAATGATATTACATGCTTCTTCTCAATGAAGCATAGACACAGTAGAACATAGCATAGAGCTCAAACTCATGGATTACAGCAGACAGCTACCAATCAAATAATTTTACTGCAGTCAATAAATTGGCTCACTGTCAGTATACGTATTTGATTTGCATACCTAAGAGAACATAATAACTGTTCATGTTAACTACTTATGCTGCTGTCAGTGAGTGGATGAAACTGTAAAGGGGGGAGGGGGGGAGGAGAGAGAAAGAGGGAGAGAGAGAGAGAGAGAGAGAGAGAGAGAGAGAGAGAGAGAGAGAGAGAGAGAGAGAGAGAGAGAGAGAGAGATATGACTGGTGAGTGAATGGGTGCTCATGTAAAGGCTACCAAAATGTAAAATGAATGTTCACTGATGACCTTGCGCTTAAAAGCCCATAAGCTGCAACACACACATAAATGAATGTTTTTTTACAGATAATGCCCCGAGCTCAGAACGCTCATGCTTATGTGAATGCAGGCTTCTTGGTTCAGCTCGACAGGACGAAAGCTGGCCACATAGTTGGCAGACCAAGAATAGTATTTGGAGGAATTAACAAAGACACAGTAAGTAACAATTCAAAATTAATGTACTATTAAGTCACATTAACTTGTATCATAATTTGGGAAACTTACTACTTAATTAATGAGGTATCTTGTACAAGAACCATTCCAACAAGCATTCAGTCCAAACACTCTGGTCATGTGAAACCCAATATGTGCTTATCTTACATGACATCTGAAAGTCACAAACCAGCGAGTAAAGCTGGTTGCAGCATTTCTTGATTTCAGAAAAACTTTCAACTCTGTATCACAATTATGACTGTTAAAGAAAGTACTATCATATGAAGTATCAAGCAGAACTTGTGACTGGATTTCTTATTAGGGAGGCCACAGCATGTTATCTTGGATGAAGAATCTTTAATAGATGTAGAAGTGACTTCTGACATACCCCAGGTATATAATTAATGATATGGCAGACAATATTAATAGTATACTCAGATGTTCCACAGATTATGCAAGTACCTGTAATTAAGTAGTATCTCAAAAAAGCTTCACAAATATTGAGGTAGAATGCATAATTTACTCTGCAGGGGAGTGTGCAGTATTATGAAGACAGATTAAAACTGTGTACCAGATTGGTCTGGTACATAGTTTTAGTCTGCCAGTAAGCTTCATCCACTGAGATTGTGATAAGATTTGAAATCTTGGCAGCTTTGTTTAAATGTTCAGAAAAAATTATACCTTTCACAAAATGTGAAAAGTGATATTTTATGATTACAGTAACTTTGAATCACAACTTGAATAGTTTCAAGGGATGTGGAATGGAATGCTGACTAAGCTATACAGGGTCAGTTTATGGCCCAAGCAATGCAGTGTTTCATAATAATATAATAATAATGTCATGTGGCTAGGGCCTCCTGTCGGGTCGACCATTCGCCAGGTGCAAGTCTTTCGATTTGATGCCACTTCGGTGACTTGCACACTGATGGGGATGAAATGATGATAATTAGGACAACACAACACTCAGTCCCTGAGCAGAGAAAATCTATGACCCAGCCAGGCCCTTAGGATTGACATTCTGTTGCACTGACCATTCAGCTACCGGGGTGGACAGTGTTTCATAATGATGTGGCCTAATAATCAAAATGATTTTATTCAGAAAAAAAGAATTAGATGATATTTTTTGTATTTCTGATACAGTTTCTTCGATGGAAAGTGGAACAAACTGTAAGTAACAGAATTAAAAAGGTCCACTATTAACCTAAAAACATAGCAGAAATATTATATTTTCATTCTTTCCACACAGTTTAATAACAAACACATTTTTTACTGAAACTGGAATGATGGAATAGATCTAGTTCTTTCTGTTTTCACCAAAAGCATTTAAAGATCTCAGGAATTTCCTTAAGTAGAAATGGACTCCTGTAATATTTAGTGCTGGAATAAGAGTCAGAAATTTATTTCTGTTTCAGAGGAATTTCTGTGTAGAACTAAGAAGAGAAAACAGCCCATTTCCATGAATACTAGATTTATATTTGGGGGCAAATGATACGTCACTTGTGTGGGAAAATATTCTCAAATAGGCTGTGAAACTACGACTAGTGTTAATCCATCCATATTAATTATTATTTGAATTACTTCTAGATTACTTTTTATATAGACTGCATATTAATGGAAGATAAGGTACTTTCTAAAAAGCCGCTGGTCTTCTTCTTACAGTACTCACTTGGCATTTTTGTCAACTATTTCATACAAAACACTTATATAACTTTACAGATTTCAGAAACTATTGTCAGATCTCTACATTCTGGAAAAGTTAAAATCTATTTACCATGAACATTATTGTATGCAGAATTTACATCACTCCGTAAGTTACAGAAGGAATGGCTAGTAAGGCATCGTGCCTGACGTCTGCTAGCAACCAGTTAAAGAATATTTCATTAGAAAGTAAAACTCCATTGTGCACTCTAGACAGGGATGTATAGCTGATAAGGAAATTATTTTCACTTCCAGTATTTTGATTCACCATAAATTGATCATTAGATTTGCGATACTGGCATATGAATACAAGAATCTCCAATGTCCCTGAGATGCTTGCATGAGGTATTCAGTTACTTACTTCACCTTCTGTGTCACATTTCTGTAACATAAATACTGTTTTCCCCATGCCTCAGAAAATCATACCATCAAACAATACTGAAGTCAATCAAAGGTGGCAAGCCACTTCCACCCAGGATTGGGCAGTGGTGGAGGCTTGTGGCAGAGATACAACCAGTGGCAGCTCATTAAAACATTATCAACAAGTCACTTTATTACAACTTATGAAGCTACACTCAAATGTCACAGTGTGGTGGCCATGCAACAAATAGTATGAGGTGAAGTGGGAGCATGCAGCACAGTGTTGGCTGGTGTCTAACAAGCAGGTCTTGATGTATGTGGCTGGCTAGTAACACATGACCCAGTTAAGTGTGCCCTTCTGCATGCAAGTGGCACCAGCAGTTCAAGAGACTACTAGAGCACTTGTAGGGGATGATATAAATCCCAGTGGAAGTTCTCCCTCAGTCAGTGGAGCCGCCACAGTTCCCACACCAACATAGAAGAGTAAGAGATGATGATGATGATGATGATGATGTTTGGATTATGGGGCGCTCAACTGCGTGGTTATCAGAGCCCGTACAAATTCCCAACCTTTTCTCAGTCCAGTCTTGCCACATCCATGAATGATGATGAAATGATGAGGACAACACAAACACACAGTCACCTCGAGGCAGGTGAAAATCCCTGACCCTGCCGGGAATTGAACCCGGGACCCCGTGCTCAGGAAGTGAGAACGCGACCACGAGACCATGAGCTGCATATGGAGAGTAAGTGGCTATACTGCCCTGATAATGACCTGCTGCTCCCTGGGTAGGAGTCGAGCTGCTGCTGGGACAACCCTGGATTGGCCCAACAGTGAAGCAGCACCAAGTCCTGGAAGGTGGACTTGACACTAGTAAATGGTGCGATGTTTGCAGCTGGCCAGGTTTGTGGTGGCAAATTGTTTTCCCATGGTGCAGCAGCACCTGGAGTAGCCCTCTTGTGGTGGTATTTGTACTGCAGGGCTGTGAATATCTGTGCTAAAAAGTCAGAACTATTTATGATAGCAGTTCTTTGGTTGAGCAAAGAAAGATGCCACTTCTAGGCATGTTCCTGCAATATTTCTGTGGCCTGCCTGGTAGGTTCTTATCTATGACCGAGAGTTCTGAAGAAAATTTGTTTAATCAAGGTTTTCGAGAAGCCAAAGAACAACTAGGTGAAGAACTTAAACAGTGGAAAGAAAACAATGAGAGATCTTGCCTGATCTATCTTGAAATAAATAAACAGCCCCATCACTGCAACCAGCATGCCTCTATCCTGTGCCACTGGCTCCCTGCAGTTTCTGCAATGCTGTACTGCTATAGCCTTACATGTATAGAGTTGCCGGTAAAAGTGGGTGGCATCACATTATCCTCCGTCCTTTGATTGACATAGGCCCTACATCTCCATCCTGCACCAATATAAAACATAATTCAACATGCATTGACAACAATGTTCAATGCTAATAAAAATATGCACTCTGTGAATGCCAGGCAATGTGAAACACAATTTTCAATGGCTACAATTTTACCTTACAATGTTTAGTTCATTTACAATGACAAGATTACATCTTTGTTACACTAATTAACAGTCCTGACCTCTACTGATGCTAGCTGGTAGTATGATGGAAAATTCTGCTGAACAGGCTCCACAATGAGTTCAAATTTAGGTGGCAACTCTTCCTGTATCTTCTGCAACCCCATCAAGTACAGCTCTGGTGTTATCAGTACTAGATTCAGCTGTCTGTGGGCTGTCAGCTGTACAGTGAGTGGTTTCCCATATCCTTGCCTTTACCCTCTGCACATCCAAAATGCTATCTGCTACTGTCTGGAACAGCTTCACAATTATGATTCTTGTATGCAACACATCTACTAAGACCTGCATAGCACCAAGATCCCAATTCATGTATTATTTAGTACCTCCTGTTCCAGGCTTTACAGCTGTGTGGTATGCTAATCTACCACTGTCTTTCCTTCACCTTTTCTGTGGTATCGTTCAGATCCATAATGTAGCTCTTGTCTATAATTGCGAATGTAGTTTTCAAGATTCTATCCCCAGCATCCAACCAACCCCTTTTCCTCCATTGTAAGACACATTGACATGCTGCATCACATCTATCACTTACAGCATCTGCTCCTGTAACTGTGTGTAAGACTTATATAGTTTATCCATCTCCTAAAACTTCTCTGAGTACACCTCTGCCCTTTTCTTCCAATAGTAGTTGAGCAAACACATTCTCCAATTTCCTCACCTCATTTCTCATCTACCAGGCATAACAGACTAGCCTCAGTGCCCATCAGTGACTTGTAATCACATCTTGTCTGGTAAACAGCACTCTGCTCTCCAGATGCTGATCCTACAGTGCTCCCACTCTGCCCTCATCACATAGTTGTAAAGCACAGCCATGACTAGAGTTCCCCTTCATCCTTATTCCCAAAGTACGGCATCCTGAGAACAAATAGTTGCTGGCTTTATTCACACTTCTCACTTCCTTGACCTGAATGCATACAGTAGCCGCTGTGTGGGCCTTGTAAAATTCTCTCGCTCACTTGTCTGCTGACTTTTTCTTACCTGCTTCTCAGTCAGTGCCCTTTGCTGAGTGGTCAGCACATCTGACAGCCACCCAGTGGATTCCTCTCCCTGCCACAGCTGCCATCAGGAAGGGTGGTAGATTGATGCCCATGGGTGTTGCTGTAGAAGGCCTGGCCAGAACAAGGTTCAGTGGAGCTGCATGGAACTGAATGCTTCACGGGGTATGGAGAGGCAGATGACTGCTGACCAGGATGGCAGAGATGAAAATTTTGGTTATGCCATAGGCAGCCATGGGCTGAAATCACAGCATACATTATGGGATCATGGTGGGTGGAGATCACCCCATGGGTCAAGATTGAGTTGCTCCAAACTCAAGGACCCTTAAGGGGCACCCAAGCAAAAGGAAGAGGTGACAACAACAATTCAACAATCATTGAAATTCATGGAAGGTGAATGCCATCCAATTATCTGAAACCAAAATGCATGGGTTGCCTGCAAGAGAAAAAGTGACCGAAATGATTTAGGACATGTGTAATATGAAAGGGAAATGAAGGAAGAAATCAAAGCCAACCACTTGGAGTCCAAAAATGCACCAAAAAAGTCTAGGTATATACTCTTTCATGGATCTACAGTGTTGGGTCAGCAAGAGAATTTCTAAGGAGGCACAGATAGATGGGCCTGACAGGCAAAATATATTCGGACAAGGTCCATGATATCACAGTCAATACTGGATCAGAACACACGCTCCCGCATGAAGCTTTTTGCCTACAACATGACCCAACATGCAGTGTGCAGGAAATGCAGCACTCATGGCTGAATAGAAGTATGAAATGGGGCATGTCAGTGGTCCTTGTCCAAGTCCCACAGAAGAATCTCTTGGTTTAAGCGCAGCTGATTTTGCTGTAGCCAATAAGTGTGAAAATTAGACACAGAGTGTATGTCTGGTCACCTGTGTTGCACAGAATCAATGAGGAGGTGTATGGTCAGGTCCTTTTGGGTGGCATCCACAGCATTGTGTTGAGGGGAAAGATAAGATAGCCAAATTGAGCTCAAAGTCAAATGAGAGACACACCAACTCATGTTGGCGAAAATCTGGGTCAAATCCCATGGATATCAGGACAGCACATCTGTGCTAGCATGTAACACTGCTCCCTGGTATTGGATAGAATGATTAAAATCAGACAAGTGTGGTGCTCATTGTTAAGGAATGGACAGTCCAGCCACTAAGTGATGTTTAGGGGAAGGGAGCTAAAGAGAGGCTTTCTGCACATGTGTAGTGGGTATGACACTGCTGCTAGATGGTACAGTGGTTAAAAGCTGAATTAACTCTCTGCAATGCACTGCATTGAGTTGGAATTTGGAGGTTCTTGTTTCTCTTAGGATCTTGTTTCTCATGTTTTAATTTAATGAGTCAGTATTAAGCCACAGGCAGTGATTAGTTGAAATGCCACACCTTTTTTGATAAGGGATGCAAGGTCTCAACTAAACACCATCATTGCCCCCTGTGGGCACACAGAAGGCCTCTGTTCAGCTCCCAGCTGGGAGTGATATGAATGCTATTTTCATCCAACTGTGAGAACTTTATAGCTCATGCATAATTCCTTTTCATGGCTTCAATAAATTTTGTCACTGCTGGTGTAATGTCTTGCAGAAGCAATGAGAGGGACTACCACTGTCTGATGGTGTCAAACAGTTATTTCAGTAAAATAATACACAATATTGTCTGGCAGCAAACCTGAGGTGTGTGTTTGCAACACATCCATTGGAAAGCCTAAAAAATTAATCAGATTCTGTGCTGTCTAGATACTAATCACTTGTTTAGTATAAGCACAAAACAGATTGTAGTTGTGCAAGACAAAAGTAAGAAGGTGATATTTAACCATAAACTCAATATAATTCAGAGCAAAAATAAGTAAGCTGTGCGGGATTAGCCGAGTGGTCTAAGGCGCTGCAGTCATGGACTGTGCGGCTGGTCCCGGCGGAGGTTCGAGTCCTCCCTCGGGCATGGGTGTGTGTGTTTGTCCTTAGGATAATTTAGGCTAAGTAGTGTGTAAGCTTAGGGACTGATGACCTTAGCAGTTAAGTCCCATAAGATTTCACACACATTTTTTTGAGCAAAAATAAGTAAATGTTATAAAATAATAGGTGTAGTGTTCAGATTGTACTATGAACCCTAAAATTACTCTCTTTACCTCAGAGTCTAGGCTTACTTAGCACACTAAAAGCTTACATGGTAGATCATTTTCCATAATCCTGGATATGCAGTTGTATTACATTCTAACATTCATTTTCCTTTAGATACATGCTACAAAAACTGAAGAATTTCTGGAGGATAAAAATGTTTATGATAAGATGGTTCTACTCCATGCCCTGGAAATACTTGATTCTGAACTGAAACCAGACTACACACCACCAGATGCTACTCCGGAATATCGCAAACAACTAGCAGAAGGACTATTTTATAAGGTAAAAGTCTTAATTATGTTAAGTTTTTATATCATAAATACTATTGATACTATTTAACATCCAGCACTGCTGACTGAACTTTTGAGTGCTTTGATATATGGAAAACCAATCTTGACATTTTCTAACCTGTGAAACTCTGTAGTTTGTTCTCAGTATATCTCCAGAAGATGTACCTGAAAGATTCAAGAGTGGAGGCCAGTTACTGAAGAGACCACTTTCTTGTGGAAAGCAAGTATTTGAGGACAATCAGCAGTACTGGCCACTTGGAAAAGCAATGCCTAAATTGGAAGCTCTTGTTCAGTGCTCTGGTAACATATTATGAATACCACATACACAGTGATACCCACATACATATTCAGTCCACACTGCAATACCCATGTTCTGCAATACTTTCTGTGATTCACAGGTGAAGCAGAATATGTAAATGACATTCCAACAACTTCAAGAGAACTACATGGTGCTTTTGTTGTCACTACTGTGGGAAGTGGTACAATACAAAGCATAGATCCTTCTGAAGCCCTGGTATGGTTGATTTATAATCTCATATATTATTACTAAGTTAATTTTAGTTCAGTTATTTGCATATTTCATGAATTATAATGGTACCGCATTGCAGTGAGTTGGAATACATCCATTAGTTCACAAATATAACATTTTAACAGTGAAAATATAGCTACATATTAGTTACTTACAGTTTTTAGATCTGTATCCTGGATCTATTCAGAAATTGGTCTAATGGCTGATGACCAAAGAATAATTATGGTAAGGAATATTAGATAATATGTGTAGTTAGTTCTGAAAAGTCAAATGCTTTCACACGAATTGCTGACTAACCCAAATGCAAGGGGTGTTCAATAAGCAATGTAATGTTTTTTCTTAGACAGTTTCACTTGAAAAAATTTGGAATATGTTGTGGAACTTCATGGAGTATTCCCACTCCAGCCCCTATAGTTTCACGAAGTTCCAACAGAGGGTGGCACCATACGTAGCCTTCAAAATGGCATCTGTAACGGAGATGCATTCCAAGCAAAGAGCCATCACTGAGTTTCTTTTGGCAGAAAACCAGATCATCACTAATATTCATAGGTGCTTGCAGAATGTCTATGGAGACCTGACAGTGAAAAAAGCATGGTGAATCAGTGGGTGGGGCATCTGTCATCATCACACTATGAGTGCGCAAACCTGTCCAATCTCCCCTGCACTGGCTGGCTGCGCACAGCTGTGACTCCTGCAATGTTGAAATGTGCAGAACTCTCATTCAAGGTGATCAACAGGTCACAATCAAACACATCGCTGCTGAACTGTATATCTCTGTTGATAGAGCAGCAAGACTTTGGCTCTAACCTCACCCAGTACAATGGTACCATGTGGATGCACAGGCCCTCCCAGTAAGGTAGCATAAGGCCATCACATTAAATGGAGATTGTGTTGAAAAATAGGGGTTTGCTGCTAAGAGAATGGGGGATAATAAGCTTCATTGCAATTCTAAACAAAACCAACCTGCTTTAAGGAAAAAAATGTGCTGCGTTACTTATCAAACTTCCCTTATAAGATGACATATCTATCACTTATTTACAAAAGCTACAGTGTAGTTTAGGAAATGGTGAGAAACAAAGTCTGGCACAATTTTATGAAGTGAACCCATATGGGTTTCATGAGGAAGCTGCATAAAGTCCAGTCATAGGCTATGTTGGAAGTCAGAATCATAAATACTTCAAAATTATTATAATGCTAAAGATTTAAGGTACATCCAAACAACATACTCATAAATTTAGAAGGTTTCATTGAAATATCCCCCCATGAATCATGGACCTTGCCATTGGTGGGGAGGCTTAGGTGCCTTAGTGATACAGATAGCCGTACCGTAGGTGTGACCACAATGGAGGGGTATCTGTTGAGAGACCAGACAAACATGTGGTTCCTGAAGAGGGGCAGCAGCCTTTTCAGTAGTTGCAGGAGCAACAGTCTGGATGATTGACTGATCTGGCTTCGTAACACTAACCAAAACGGCCAAGCTGTGCTGGTACTGCGAACAGCTGAAAGCAAGGGGAAACTACGGCTTTAATTTTTCTTGAGGGCATGCAGCTTTACTGTATGGTTAAATGATGATGGCACCCTCTTGGGTAAAATATTCCGGAGGTAAAATAGCCCCCATTCAGATCTCCATGTGGGGACTTCTTGGAAGGATGTTGTTATCAGGAGAAAGAAAACTGGAATTCTATGGGTCTGAGCATGGAATGTGAGATCCCTTAATTAGGCAGGTAGGTTAGAAAATTTAAAAAGGGAAATGGATAGGTTAAAGTTAGATATAGTGGGAATTAGTGAGGTTCAGTCGCAGGAGGAACAAGACTTCTGGTTAGGCGAATACAGGGTTATAAATACAAAATCAAATAGGGGTAATGCAGGAGTAGGTTTAATAATGAATAAAAAAAATAGGAATGTGGGTAAGCTACTACAAACAGCATAGTGAATGCATTATTGAGGCCAAGACAGATATGAAGCCCACACCTACCACATTAGTACAAGTTTATTTGCCAACTAGCTCCACAGATGATGAAATCTACAATGAGATAAAAGGAATTATTCAGATACTGAAGGGAGATGAAAATTTAATAATCATCAATGACTGGAATTCGATAGTAGGAACAGGAAGAGAAGAAAATGTAGTAGGTGAATATGGAATGGGGATAAGGAATGAAAGAGGAAGCCGCCTGGTAGAATTTTACATGGAGAATTACTTAATCACAGCTAACACTTGGTTCAAGAATCATGAAAGAAGGGTGTATACATGGAAGAAGCCTGGAGATACTGGAAGGTTTCAGATAGATTATATAATGGTAAGACAGAGATTTAGGAACCAGGTTTTAAATTGTAAGACATTTCCAGGGACAGATGTGGACTCTGATCACAATCTATTGAATATGAACTGTAGATTAAAATTGAAGAAACTGCAAAAAGGTGGGAATTTTAAGGAGATGGGACCTGGATAAACTGACAGAACTGGAGGTTGTAGGGAACAATTAACAAGAATGGGGGAAAGAAATACAGTAGAAGAAGAATGAAGAGTTGGTAGCTTTGAGGGATGAAATAGTGACGGCAGCAGAGGATCAAGTAAGTAAAAAGATGAGAGCTAAGAGAAATCCTTGGGTGACAGAAGAGATATTGAATTTAATTGATGAAAGGAGAAAATACAAAAATGCAGTAAATGAAGCAGGCAAAAAGGAATAGAAACATGTCAAAAATAAGACCGATAGGCAGTGCAAAATGGCTAAGCAGGGATAGCTAGAGGACAAATGTAAGGACGTAGAGGCGTATATCACTAGGGGTAAGATAGATACTGCCTACAGGAAAATTAAAGAGACCTTTGGAGAAAAGAGCACCACTTGCATGAATATCAAGAGATCAGATGGCAACCCAGTTCTAAGCAAAGAAGGGAAAGCAGAAAGGTGGAAGGAGTATATAGAGGGTCTATATAAGGGCAATGTTCTTGAGGAAAATGGAAGAGGATGTAGGTGAAGATGAAATGGGATATACGATACTGCGTGAAGAGTTTGATGGAGCACTAAAAGACCTAAGTCAAAACAAGGCTCCAGGAGTAGACAACATTCCATTAGAACTACTGATAGCCTTGGGAGAGCCAGCCCTACCAGGCGGAATACCCTCAGACTTCAATAAGAATAAATAATTCCAATCCCAAAGAAAGCAGGAGTTGACAGACGTCAAAATTACTGAACTATCAGTTTTATAAGTCACGGCTACAAAATACTAACATGAATTCCTTACAGACGAATGGAAAAACTGGTAGAAGCTGACATGTCTGCTTGTATCTGTATGTGTGGATGGGTATGTGCGTGAGTGCGAGTGTATACCTGTCCTTTTTTCCCTCTAAGGTAAGTCTTTCCACTCCCGGGATTGGAATGACTCCTTACCCTCTCCCTTAAAACCCACTTCCTTTCGTCTTCCCCTCTCCTTCCCTCTTTCCTGATGAGGCAACAGTTTGTTGCGAAAGCTTGAATTTTGTGTGTATGTTTGTGTTTGTTTGTGTGTCTATCGACCTGCCAGCGCTTTTGTTCGGTAAGTCACCTCAACTTTGTTTTTATATATAATCTTATTATCAGTAGTATTAGTGTTCCTTTTTTGGGCAGACGGAAGAGGTGAAAGGTATTAAGAGTACAATGCTACCTCCTTCATCTTTGCAGTAAGTGGATTCCTCTTAACCTAGAGACTGAGCTTGCCCCCCTCCCTTCCTGCTGCCACCACCACCAATCACACCACCACCACCACCATCACACCACCACCACCACCACCCCTTTCCAACCTCTACCAACCTTTCCTGTTTTCCTCTCCAAAGAAGGAACATATAATTCTGAAGGCTAGAAATATCGTTTCCTGTTTAAGTGTTTCTTTTGACAGTACTGGAAGTTGTGGTTCTAGAAGGCAAGTCCAGCCAACCTTCTGTTTCTTTTGAAGTTTTTAATTTGAACAAATACACCACTTAAGAAATTGTTTGTGCATAACACCAAGGCTCCAAACATTGCTTTTGATGTTGTGGCTGAATCTTCAGAATATTCTTCCAGAATACTTATTCATAAACCCCAAGCAATGTTGGTAACTGTTGGGGGAAGACCCCAAGAGGTAATTGATTGTGATAGTTATCAAAGTATAGATATGGAAAGCAATTCTCTCGAGTACTGGCAACTGGGTAACAGCACACCTTGTTGAAAAGTGATGAGAGCAGGGTGTTGGATGAGCTGCCAAACGTAATGATGCAAATTAATGGATTTCTTACCTCTCATATTGAGTTGTCCCCTGTGACAGACACATTAGAATGTCTGGCATGAGATTAAATGTGTTTGTGAGTCTAGGCTTATTTTTTCTGCAAATTAAATTATAACTTTTGTTAATGATGCTGCTGCTCATTAAGTGTTTGAAGAGACTAAACATCTAAAGTCATCAGTCTCTTTGTCATCCCGCAGGACAGAATCTATGTACTCTATCTTTCTGCATCTATGTGCAAATGTGAAAATATTTTCAAAACGTTTCCATAACATGTATGTGAAGTGGAATGTGGGTATCATTCCAGAATTTATCTATTAGAATGTGGAAAACCACTTAGAAACCACATACAGGCTGGCCATCTCACAAGTCCTCATTGTTAATCTGTGAAGGAGGTTCTATCCAGGTCAGGCTGTCTCCCCAAGTCCCAGAAATGGCTAAGACTGACTGGTGTGGAAATTACCTCACTTGTAAGGAACACCATGAACACACTGCTGTACGAGACCCAGCTTTTTCATTATTAGACCCTATGAAGCCCCAACCATTGCATATAATATAGAGCTTCTTAGGAATCCTTCCAATTTTTGGTGATACTTCTTTGACACAGCAATCTGTTTGGACCATCCAATTGTTATTGCTGCATCCTCTGATTCAAAGGTATTGATCAAAATATACACCAGTTATGTTGTTCAAAGAACCATTATAGCAAAAAAAAATGACTTGTCTCTGCTATAAATCTTCTGAAACCAAAATAGGTTGAACTGTGTTTGAAGATTCTCTGTAATTTACTGTGGTGGGAGGGCTGATGACAGCATGTTGCCTGTAGACACAGGTCTGAGTGTGCATGCTTCTGGTAATCCAAACGGTCAAAAGAACCATTTCATCTTCTCTGTTTAGGACATCCATGTAAAGTAGATACCTTTCTCTTCACCTGCATGTTGATGTCCTTAACTGGCTTTCTATGAAAGATCTTTTGCTTGAAGAGCGGATATTGTATGATCAACAAGCATGAACGTTCATATTTTATGCTACTTCATCACTGATGGATCTTGCTGATGATGTGGCTGTTGTTCATTCAAAGACCATTGAGAGAAGCCACATGCAAGTTTTAAGATTTCAACTTTCTCTATATTGTCTTCTATTCTGAAGACAATTTGATCTATGATTTAATGTGTAGATGATTTCTAACAGTTCTATAATTCTACATAGGGTTAGAATTCTATTTTTTTCTGAGAGATATTTTATTGATGTTTCATGGAATTTGTTATAGGGACCACATATAAATCTCTTCACAGATAAAAGATTTACTGTTTAAGTTTGCTTGTCAATCTTTCAGCAGTACCTTTGAATGGTATGGCACAGCATCAACAGTATAAGATCTTTATTTGAAAACTATTACATTACATGGTTCAACATTTTGGTTGTCAATTCTTGTACTCAAGGTATATAATTAACAGAATCTGGTAAATGGTTAATTGATTTATATTTTTAATCACAATCTATTTGTAATGCTCACAGAGACATTCTGAAGATAAATGAGTCTTTATAGCAAAGCATTTCCTAAACAATTTGTTTAAGGTTGCTTGTAAAACTTGTATCCTGTGTGTAGACCTGATCTTTATGATTCAGTATGTTGAGGGAAAGTTGATCCTAAAAGATACCTTATCAGGGCTGTGCATTAATCTGTGCATCTGAGACATCATCATAACTGTAAACATAAGTATTTGGTAAATATCAATATTTACATATGTTCTTGACATATTCCATAGAGAAGTCATATATGGCACTTATACTTAGTATACTGTACTGTAGTTGATTTGACTTAAGTTGATCCTTGGTTGCAGTGGGCTTGGCACAGCAGCTTTGTGCACTTATCTCAACCAGTAATTTAACACGAATTTGTAAATGTCTATAGCAATGACTCAGCATTGGCACAGATCTGTATACAGCTGTTTTCACTTGCAGCTATTTGTGTTTAGCAGTTGAAGGCTAGTAAAATTGCTGCAAGATTTCAGGTGTCTCCTAATGCCTTCACTTCTATAGTAATGTAAAACATTTTCTACCTGTGCAAATAAATCTTAGATCACTATGCAGGAGTTAGTGACCTAGTAGCAGAATTATGTTCTCCCTGTTTCATTGGTGTGAGTTCAGACTTCCAGCTACAGCATATTTGTGGATAAATATATGCTGTACTCTAGTAAATTGGCCCTTTGAAATTAGGTTATAACTTCTCCAAACAGAAGGGATTACTGTGCTACATTACCAATCAGTGGACAAAGTTTAGTTTTTCAGCTATAAAAAAAATCTCTTTCTGAGGTAGTACTGCCTTTACTTTTGATTAATTGACAAACAGTTTACATAACGTAACTCATCTGGTATAGACTGATTAACATCTCCAGAACCCAACATCTACACCCCAATACAATTAACCTAGTTCTTTTGAATACCATCTGTTGCTCTCCTAGTTCTTGATCTCTATCTTTCAGATAGCTCCATATAAACTCTGCTCATAGCAGGCACACAGATCTGTGACAGTATCTACGTTTTGATAGTTGCCACTGATTCCACATCAAATAGCTCCTAATCTACAGCCTTAGCATTTGTAAATGCTGCATCTGCAATTAGAAGCTGGAGTTGGCTAAATACACAGATAATCTCGCTGGAGCCTGCACAGACAAATATCCTGCTCTGCTCATCCAGAAACAGAAGATGCCATTTCTTCCTGTGACACCAACTGAAGGTGAACCAGTTACTGACTGATTCTCCCATCATCACCCAGATATTGAAAGGGAAAAGCAGATAAACAGCAGCAACATCGTTTGTCAGGATTTTGAATACTTCTCATACAAAATGCTAATTCCCTCTGTACCAACCTTATCATTTTTGCACCATAAGGGGCATTCCCCAGTGGACAACTGAAATGTGATACCCATCCAGTACTCCAATCCACTGCCTCCTATTGTAATCAAGCCACATGTAGTTTCTGTCCCATAAAAGGAATGACAATGTGTGAAATTAGCCACTTTATATAGCAGCAGTGTTGCAGTTACTTTGTCACAAAGAAATGATATTGTTCTGGACTTCCAGCACATCTGGAAGAAATGCCACCATCTTACCCACACTTGATAGTACTATATCATGAGTGAGTACACTTTCCCAAAAGCTGAGTGGCATACAACTATCTAAGAAAGAAATACATCTATACCTGAGACAGAATCAAGAAAGGAATATAAATGAAAAGATAAAAGCTTTAGATAAGACAGAACATTGTGTTGCAAAGCATCCACAGCAAAAATTTGTCCACTTATGTCCAATCTAACTAGTACCTAATTATATGTGACAAAATAGCTGCAAACAAAAACACACAAAAGATCAGTTTGACACACACTAATATTTACAGACAGTGCGGGTATGTAGACGCTTTGATCTGTATATAACTTTGTTAAAATGCCAACTAGTTCTAAAAATGCTTAGAGGGTGTCCAGAAAAGTTAGATAAAACATCATGTGTACCAATAAAAATTACTAAATTTATTGGCCTCAAGAAACTGAGACATCCCAAAATAAGTAATACACTGACAAAGTGGGTATTGGCTCACACAGCATCTTATATAATAGAATGTGCAAAATCTACCCTGGAGAGGAATAAAACATGTCCTAGAAACATAATCTATTAAAGGAGTCCTGTATTCTTGATATGACGAATCAAATAACAGCTGACTCAAACCAATGTTACAATAGAAAAAGAAAAGAAAGGAAGATATGGATGTACCTGGATCAAAAGGGAATGTTAACTGGTGTTTTGAATTTTACTTTTTTTATTTGTTGCCTTCTTATACATTTTAAAAAGTTATTATAGCTACTATTCCAAGCCTTAAGCACTTTAATCAGAAAAAGAAAAACCCTCTTGCATGTTTTGTTGTTATTGAGTGGCACACCCCTGTCAGTGTGATGCTTTTCACCACAGGAAGCTGGAACAAAAGTCAGTTAAGACTTAAATATTCAGAGCACCCAAGTACTATGTTCTTAATCAGTATCAGCCAGTGATCAAAGTGCCAAATCTCCATTATGAAAAAAATTTATAAATCTTAAGGCAAAATTGTTCTGTTTCTTTTTATTGTCCCTCCAACCACTCTTTACTGTATCTATATTTTCCCATCCCAGCTGACACGTTTTCTTTCTCCCACTTCCATACACTTGGAACCACTAATAAACAGTCAATCTTGCAGCATTTGCAAGATTGTGTTGCTGCGTTTCTGTTTTGTTATGAGTATGAGATTATGTGCTTACACTAAAAAAGTGGTAGCTTGAAAGTTAATTAAGTATGTGTACAGCATTACCTTTCCTAATATTTATTTACTTTTATAATGTGAAATACTGTATGTTGTTCTTTATGATGTTTCAGAGTCTACCTGGTGTTGTAGCTTATTATGATGCCAAAGATATACCAGGAAACAATGTATTTACTTCAGCAACAGTAGGACTTGTTGGAGATGAAGAGGTTAGTCAATATAAGTTTAAAAAATGTATAACATAACAAACAAAAAATAATAAACCTACAGTGTTAATGATATTGAAAGGCTTTTTTCTGCCTCCAGATATTCTGCTCTGGGACAGTAAAATTCAATGGTCAGATTGTTGGTATTATACTGGCTACATCACATAATACTGCTACTCAGGCAGCTACACTTGTCAAAATTGAGTACACATCTGTCAAGAAACCTATGATTCATTTGAGGGATGCTGCAAAATCAGGTGATCCTAACAGAGTTTTTGTAGCTGCTGAAATGACACCAACAGATACATCAAGTAAGCACTAATATCTGTTTACTTATATTCATTCTAAACATGATATATGCAGTAAGAGGTAACTATATATTATCATTTTCTTGATGAGTAATTGCTCTCTAGTTATGGGCTTGTTTTGATGATCAGCCTTGTTTTGGTGATCAGCTATGATATACAGCTTTGGAACTGTAAGGGCTCTGTGTGGACACTGAAGCAAAAATGATCACTGACCAACACAGCCAAGTAGAGTTGTGGAACCTCTGAACTTTGGACAGGCAGTTCACACTGGACAACGTGTCAGATCTGTATTGTTAAAAACTGTGTGTTGAGTTTATTTAATATAAAGCCTTGAATCCAGTCACAAAATTGATTCAATACTTGAAAAACTCATATTTTGTATACTAAATGAAAGTGCAGAACTGTACTGAATGTTTTCTGGAAATAAAGGAACACAGTACTAACCTGTACACCATTGTCTCTGTCACACTTGTTCTCATGGGTAATCAGAGTGAACTGTATTTTGTAAGATCTCTGTTTGGGGAATCCACTGATATTTATAGAGGAAATTTCCATTCTTCAAAAATGGCATAATGTGTAAGCACAAAATATGTTTTCTTTTATTTGTTATCTGAGTCATCAGTCTTCTAAGTTGTTTGATGCAGTCCATCATGAATTTTCCTCTCCTGTGACAACCTCTTCATCTCAAAGTAGCACTTGCAACCTATGTCCCCAATTATTTGCTAAATGTATTACAATCTCTGTCTTGCTCTACAGTTTTTACCCTCAACAGCTCCCAGTAATACCACATGAGTTATTCAGTGATGTCTTAGTAGATGGCCTATCATCCTGTCCATTTTTCTTGTCAGTGTTTTCCACATATTCCTTTCCTCTCTGATTCTGTGCAGAATCTCCTCATTCCTTACCCTACCAGTCAACCTAATTTCCAACATTCATCTATAGCACCACATCTCAAATGCTTTGTTTCTCTTCTGTTCCAGTTTTCCAACAGTCCATGTTTCATTAGCATATAATTCTGTGCTCCAAACATAAATTCTCAGATATTTCTTCCTCAAATTAAGCCTGTTTTTTTATACTAGGAGATGTCTCTTGGCCAGGAATCCCCTTTTTGTCAGTGCTAGTCTGATTTTGATGTCCTCCTTGCTCTGTCTGTCATTGATAATTTTGCTGCCTAGGTAGCAAGAGTCCTTAACTTCAAGTACTTCATGACCATCAATCCTGATGTTAAGTTTCTCACTATTCTCATTTTTGATATTTCTCATTACTTTCATCTTTCTTTAGTTTACTTTCAATCCATATTCCATACTCTTTAGGCTGTTCATTCCATTCAGCAGAGTGTGTAATTCTTCTTCTCTTTCACTGACAGTAGCAATGTCATTAGCAAACCATATCATTGATATCCTTTCACCTTGATTTTTAATTCCACTCCTGAACCTTTCTTTTATTTCCTTCTTTGCTTCTTCACTGTATAGTTTGAACAGTCCTGTCTTACACCCTTTTTAATCCAGGCACTTTGTTCTTGGTCATCTGTTCTTTTATTATTTGTTCTTGGCTCTTATACGTGTTGTGCATCACCTGTCTCTCCCTATAGTTTACCTCTAATTTCCTCAGAATTTCAAATATCTTGCACCATTTGACATTATTGAATGCTCTTTCCTAGTCCATAAATCCTATGACAGTGTCTTTATTTTTCTTTATCCTTGCTACCATTATCAACCACAATGTCAGAATTGCCTCTATGGTATCAATGGTATAGGCCTGTGATTATATACATCTGTCTGACACCCTAATGTAAACTGTTGCTAGAAGGGGAGCAAATTTTTTTGTTTGATCTCTGCAGGATCTCACATGCATCTCACACAGTCCAGATGCCTTTCCACTTTTGAACAAGTTTTTATCTGGCATTTTGGCATTTGTATGATGATAAGGAGGAACTGTAATATGATCGTCATAGTAAAACAATTTTGGAAGATGTATTTCAGTATTTTGGTGTCATGTCATCTTCTGTTTCATACCCAATATGGTCCCTAAGCAACTAAACAGGTGATTTCCATCCTCTCACTGAATTTATGTAAGACCAAACTTCTAAGGATTTTTCTCTCAGATTGCTTGGCAAAACTGTGTTTCCAAATCATTGAAAACTTTCTGTATTGCTCTGCTTACACTCATTTAGGCTTTGTTTAGCCTTTGTTTTTTAACTGGGTTTTGACTTCAGTTAATTCTGTGATGAAGCTCCTTTTACTTTTTAGCAACTTTCCAAAATGTCTACTCAATAATGGTGAGTCTTTCCTAACCCTCACAGCCTTTCTTAGCATATACAAGTCTAGAGTCTATTAAATAATGCTTCTGATTTTATCAATTTGTGCTCCACACCTTCATCCTCAGAGCTGAATATGTGATGTTCATTATTTAGATAAACTAAAATTGGTAAAGTGTAAATATATTTTTCAAGCTTTTGTAACATTCTTCGAAACAACTCTAATCATTAATGCAGTAACAGCCTTATAACCACAGATGCTCTCCTCTATATTAAGTGATGAAAAATTTTGGGTCTGTTAGGTACCAGGAAATTAAAGATACAGCACTCACATGTTGATTCACTCTCTGTTAAAAGTAATTTTCATATTAATGCTTTCATAAAAATTTTATATGAAACCCTAATGCCAATTTTACTTTCATGACTCTCATTATATAGCTGGCAAAGTATCACAATATTCTCAAAGTTTCCTGGGAAGTCATCTGCCACCATGGCTCATGAGGCACATGTTCTGGAAAAGCATCACATTACGATGTCTGACTCACCTTTGATGCTTACCTTCTGTTACGAAAGTAGCTACTTTATTTGAGTACTGTACATGTTTGACCTACCTACGGGCACTATACTATTCCCCACCCAATGGCAGAGATCAAAAATTACATTTATTATCAATGCTGAATTGTCTGAGCCTTAGTTTTATACATTCCACTTGGCTCCCAAACAGAGGACCATGATCAATTCTGGGCATGTGGGACGAAATCTTCTGGATAGCATAGTGAATGAATATGGGCTCCCTCCCAGCCTGTGTACTATTTCACTGAGGGGACTCCATTATCTGCCTTAGGTGGAGCTCCCAGTGGTTAACTTACCCACCCTCTGTACTTGTGTGGATCAGGGAGAAAAATCAACCACCAGTTCAACAGAATGGCTCAAATGTGTTATCAACACTGGACTGCATCTCACACCTGTTGCCAAGGCACAAGAGGCAACCACATAGCTAGTTTCCATATTTAAATTCTACACAGAGTTACACAATCTCACAACTGTCTGTCCACTATGTAAAAGTACATAAAACCATGAGAAGAAAGGTGCTAAACAAAGCAGTTAGAGACGTATTGTGAAAATACTAGCAGTTGCAACAATAAATCTACACTACGTAAATATGGTACGCATAGTCTGCACTACTTAAATATGGTACACATAAAATATAAACAATAAAAATAAAAATTAGCATTAAAATCTACTCTACATTGCTAACTCACATAAAGCTAATGATCTCAAAAGGAACAAACTATTACAACAAAATTAATAACACTGCTGAAAACAGATAAAGTACTCAAAATTGGAATGAATGAAGCCAAATAAAAAATGATACAGACATATGTCCATTCTGCAATCTATCAAAATAATTTGTCTGTAAAATTCTGTGTTTGTGTACAAATGATATTTAAAGTTAACCAAATTTGATGACTAAGTAAGCATTAATTGCTTAAAAATCAATATCATATATTAGGCAATTACTATGAGTAGATTCAAAAGAACCATAACAAGCTAAACATTAACTCAAAACTGTATGTGAGAGTCCTATTTTACAAAATAGAAGTTATTCTATTGTCATACACTATGTGATCAAAAGTATCCCACCACCTGGCTGAAAATGACTTACAAGTTTGTGGTGCCCTCTATTGATTAAATATGGAATTCAATATGGTATTGGCTGACCTTTACCCTTCATGACAACTTCCACTCTTGCAAGCATATGTTCAATCAGGTGCTAGGTTCCTTGGGGAATGGCAACCCATTCTTCACGGAGTGCTGCACTGAGGTGAGGTATTGATGTCAGTCGGTGAGGCCTGGCATGAAGTCAGTGTTCCAAAACATTGCAAAGGTGTTCTATAGGATTCTGTGCAGGCCACTCCATTACAGGGATGTTATTGTCATGTACCCACTCCACCACCGTCCGTGCATTATGAACAAGTGCTCAGTCGTGTTGAAAGATGCAATCTCCATCCCAAATTGCTCTTCAACAGTGGGAAGCAAGAAGGTTCTTAAAATATCAATGTAGGCCTGTGCTGTGATAGTGTCACGCAAAACAAGAAGGGGTGCAAGCTCCATCCATGGAAAACACGACCACACCATAACACCACCACGTTCAAATTTTATTGTCGGCTCTACACACGCTGGCAGATGACGTTCACCAGGTTTTTGCCATACCCACACCCTGCCATCAGATTGCCACATTGTGTACTGTGATTTGTCACTCCACACAACATTTTTCCACTGTTCAATAGTCCAATGTTTATGCTCCTTACACTAAGCAAGGCGTCGTTTGGCATTTATCGGCATGATGTGTGGCTAATGAGCAGCTGTCCAATCATGAAATACAAGTTTTCTCACCTCCCACCTAACTGTCATAGTACTTGAAGTGGATCCTGATGCAGTTTAGAATTCCTGCATGATGCTCTGGATAAATGTCTGCCTATTACACATTGTGACCCTCTTCAACTGTTGGAAGTCTCTGTCAGTCAACAGGTCAACTCTGTCAGTGCAGGTCGGTCAGTACACTTTTGTGCTGTACGTGTCCCTTCACATTTCCACTTCACTATCACATTGGGAACAATGGACCTATTGATGGAGTGTGGAAATCTCGAGTACAGATGTATGACACAAGTGATACCCAATTACCTGACCACGTTCGAAGTCCATGAGTTCTGTGGAGCACCCCATTCTGCTCTCTCATGATGTCTAATGACTACTGATGTCGCTCATATGGATTACCTGGCTGTAGGTCGCAGCACAATGCACCTACATCTACATCTACATCTACATCTATACTCCGCGAGCCACCTTACGGTGTGTGGCGGAGGGTACTTATTGTACCACTATCTGATCCCCCCTTCCCTGTTCCATTCACGAATTGTGCGTGGGAAGAACGACTGCATGTAAGTCTCCGTATTTGCTCTAATTTCTCGGATCTTTTCGTTGTGATCATTACGCGAGATATATGTGGGCAGTAGTAATATGTTGCCCATCTCTTCCCGGAATGTGCTCTCTCGTAATTTCGATAATAAACCTCTCCGTATTGCGTAACGCCTTTCTTGAAGTGTCCGCCACTGGAGCTTGTTTAGCATCTCCGTAACGCTCTCACGCTGACTAAATGTCCCCATGACGAATCGCGCTGCTTTTCGCTGGATCATGTCTATCTCTTCTATTAATCCAACCTGGTAAGGGTCCCATACTGATGAGCAATACTCAAGAATCGGACGAACAAGCGTTTTGTAAGCTACTTCTTTCGTCAATGAGTCACATTTTCTTAGGATTCTTCCTATGAATCTCAACCTGGCGCCTGCTTTTCCCACTATTTGTTTTATGTGATCATTCCACTTCAGATCGCTCCGGATAGTAACTCCTAAGTATTTTACGGTCGTTACCGCTTCCAATGATTTACCACCTATGGCATAATCGTACTGGAATGGATTTCTGCCCCTATGTATGCGCATTATATTACATTTATCTACGTTTAGGGAAAGCTGCCAGCTGTCGCACCATGCATTAATCCTCTGCAGGTCCTCCTGGAGTACGTACGAGTCTTCTGATGTTGCTACTTTCTTGTGGACAACCGTGTCATCTGCAAATAGCCTCACGGAGCTACCGATGTTGTCAACTAAGTCATTTATGTATATTGTAAACAATAAAGGTCCTATCACGCTTCCCTGCGGTACTCCCGAAATTACCTCTACATCTGCAGATTTTGAACCGTTAAGAATGACATGTTGTGTTCTTTCTTCTAGGAAATCCTGAATCCAATCACAAACCTGGTCCGATATTCCGTAAGCTCGTATTTTTTTCACTAAACGTAAGTGCGGAACCGTATCAAATGCCTTCCTGAAGTCCAGGAATACGGCATCAATCTGCTCGCCAGTGTCTATGGCACTGTGAATTTCTTGGGCAAATAGGGCGAGCTGAGTTTCACATGATCTCTGTTTGCGGAATCCATGTTGGTTATGATGAAGGAGATTTGTATTATCTAAGAACGTCATAATACGAGAACACAAAACATGTTCCATTATTCTACAACAGATTGACGTAAGCGAAATAGGCCTATAATTATTCGCATCTGATTTATGACCCTTCTTGAAAATGGGAACGACCTGCGCTTTCTTCCAGTCACTAGGTACTTTACGTTCTTCCAGCGATCTACGATAAATTGCTGATAGAAAGGGGGCAAGTTCTTTAGCATAATCACTGTAGAATCTTAAGGGTATCTCGGCTGGTCCTGATGCTTTTCCGCTACTAAGTGATAGCAGTTGTTTTTCAATTCCGATATCATTTATTTCAATATTTTCCATTTTGGCGTCCGTGCGACGGCTGAAGTCAGGGACCGTGTTACGATTTTCCGCAGTGAAACAGTTTCGGAACACTGAATTCAGTATTTCTGCCTTTCTTCGGTCGTCCTCTGTTTCGGTGCCATCGTGGTCAACGAGTGACTGAATAGGGGATTTAGATCCGCTTACCGATTTTACATATGACCAAAACTTTTTAGGGTTCTTGTTTAGATTGTTTGCCAATGTTTTATGTTCGAATTCGTTGAATGCTTCTCTCATTGCTCTCTTTACGCTCTTTTTCGCTTCGTTCAGCTTTTCCTTATCAGCTATGATTCGACTACTCTTAAACCTATGATGAAGCTTTCTTTGTTTCCGTAGTACCTTTCGTACATGATTGTTATACCACGGTGGATCTTTCCCCTCGCTTTGGACCTTAGTCGGTACGAACTTATCTAAGGCGTACTGGACGATGTTTCTGAATTTTTTCCATTTTTGTTCCACATCCTCTTCCTTAGAAATGAACGTTTGATGGCGGTCACTCAGATATTCTGCGATTTGTGCCCTATCACTCTTGTTAAGCAAATATATTTTCCTTCCTTTCTTGGCATTTCTTATTACACTTGTAGTCATTGATGCAACCACTGACTTATGATCACTGATACCCTCTTCTACATTCATGGAGTCGAAAAGTTCCGGTCTATTTGTTGCTATGAGGTCTAAAACGTTAGCTTCACGAGTTGGTTCTCTAACTATCTGCTCGAAGTAATTCTTGAACAAGGCAGTCAGGATAATGTCACAAGAGTCTCTGTCCCTGGCTCCAGTTCTGATTGTGTGACTATCCCATTCTATACCTGGTAGATTGAAGTCTCCCCCTATTACAATAGTATGATCACGAAACTTCTTCACGACGTTCTGCAGGTTCTCTCTGAGGCGCTCAACTACTACAGTTGCTGATGCAGGTGGTCTATAGAAGCATCCGACTATCATATCTGACCCACCTTTGATACTTAACTTAACCCAGATTATTTCACATTCGCATTCGCTAATAACTTCACTGGATATTATTGAATTCTTTACTGCTATAAATACTCCTCCATCATTGGCGTTTATCCTATCCTTGCGGTATATATTCCATTCTGTGTCTAGGATTTCGTTACTGTTCACTTCCGGTTTTAACCAACTTTCCGTTCCTAATACTATATGTGCACTATTTCCTTCAATAAGAGATACTAATTCAGGAACCTTGCCCTGGATACTCCTGCAGTTTACCAATATTACGTTAACTTTTCCTGTTTTTGGTCTCTGAGGACGGACGTTCTTTATCGACGATGATAATGTCCTCTCTGGTAAGCCGTCAGGTATTTTATCGTTTCGCCCAAGGGGGGGTCCCTCTAACCTAAAAAACCCCCGTGTGCACGCCACACGTACTCTGCTACCCTAGTAGCTGCTTCCGGTGTGTAGTGCACGCCTGACCTGTCTAGGGAGGCCCTACAGTTCTCCACCCAATAACGGAGGTCGATGAATTTGCAACCATTATAGTCGCAGAGTCGTCTGAGCCTCTGGTTTAGACCCTCCACACGGCTCCAAACCAGAGGACCGCGGTCGACTCTGGGCACTATGCTGCAGATATTAAGCTCAGCTTGCACTCCGCGTGCGATGCTGGTTGTCTTCACCAAATCAGCCAGCCGCCGGAAGGAACCAAGGATGGCCTCAGAACCCAAGCGGCAGGCGTCATTCGTTCCGCCATGTACTACTATCTGCAGCCGGTCACACCCAGTGCGTTCAATAGCTGCCGGAAGGGCCTCCTCCACATTACGGATGAGACCCCCCGGCAAGCACACCGAGTGCACACTGGCATTCTTCCCCGACCTACCCGCTATTTTCCTGAGGGGCTCCATAACCCGCCTAACGTTGGAGCTCCCTATAACTAATAGGCCCGCCCTCTGTGACTGTCGGGACCTTGCCGGAGAATCGGCCACTGGCCCAACAGGCGAGGCATCCTGTGGTGGCTCGGAAACGATGTCATCACCACTAGGAAGCACCCCGTACCTGTTGGAAAGGGGTAAGGCAGCTGCCACACGGCCAGATCCCACCTTCGCCTTTCGGCCAGGCACGCGCGAGCCCACCACTGTCCGCCATTCACCCTGGAGTGATGGCTGACCGGTAAGATGCTCACTGCCGGAAGACGCAGCGACATCAGGGGTTCCATGTGATTCCAAGGCCACCAAAGTAGGCATAGGTCTCACCACAGTTGCCCCAACGCCACTACGAGCCGACGCCTGCGCCTCGAGCTCGATGAGCCTAACAGACAAAGCCTCCACCTGCCCCCGAAGAGTGGCCAATTCTCCTTGCGTCCGCTCACAACAACCACAGTCCCTACACATGACTATGTTTACCCTACTCTATACGGTGACAAATTCCCAAGATAATCTTCTGATGAGCTACTCTGATAATCAAGAAACACTCACTGAAATACGAGACGCGAAAACTACGCTAGGTTTTCCTAGAAAAACTATTTAAAAGCTAAGCGCAGCAAATAAGTACAAAAACGCTTTATACAAACAGTACTCGCTGCTGCTGGTGCTCTCGCTCTGGCTGTCACAAGACAACTGCTGATTCAAGTGACTAGTGGCTAACGGCCGCGAAACAAACAAAAGACGGTTTTAGGGCGCTTTCTGTTCTAAACGATCAAGAAAACACTAAGAAATCTAACACGAAAACTACGTAAAGTTTTATCAAGAACTGTTAGTTACTATGCAGAGCAGATAAACACAAATAGAATCCCTTCCTTAGTGGAAGGTCGTAAACAAAATGCAAAATAAACGCTTTATACAAACAGTACTCACTGCTGCTGGTGCTCTCGCTCTGGCTGTCCCTAATATGGGAAAAATGTATGTTTTTGGGGGTGTCCAGATGCTTTTGATAACATAGTGCATATTCTTCCCATATTCTTCAACAAATCATAAATGCAGAGTTCCAATGAAGTAATTAAAACGCAGTGAAATTTAACAGTATGCACACTTGACAAAGGTAACATATGGTCAACCTACATAACACAGTGTAATCTACCCCTCCCCTCTTTGTTGTCGCAACTGTCTTTATGGTTAAGTCTTTTCATAAGATTCGAGAGGAGGAAGATTTACAATAAACAGTTCACTTATCTTCTTTTCTCATGCAGTAGGCTTCAGTTCTTCATGTCAAAGGGTCTGATTCTTGAAGCTGAAATTTTCACATTTTAGGTTCTCATGTTCCAATTGACGTAAATAGTTTTGAGGAATAATTGTGCAGACTTTTTCTTTTCTGATGTTTGTCTGTGTCATGTTTTACTATATGACACTGTCTTTTGAGTTTTCACATTAACAAAGCCAAAATTACATTGTTCATCTAAAATACAAAAACAAGTCTAATCATATCAGAGGTACGCCCACTACTGCCTCCTCACTCTGTGGCGATAACACTGTTACAGAGGCTTACAATTTTTCTTGACAAATGAATTTATAGTAGTTTATACTACTATTTTATAAATGAATTCAGAAATAAATATAATAAACTGTACCAGATTGTATAATTAATAACAGAAATTTTAAGTGTACATACTTTCAAATGTTTCTAAGAAAATAATTTCGACTGTACATTCAGAGCTAGTACTTATCGATTGTAACAACGAAAATAGCATAATTCTGTTCCATAGATTTTAGTTTGAAATATAAAATATTGTGTATAAAATTATATGAAATTTTGCAGAAAAACAGCTGAGATAATAGGCCTACTGACCTGTCTAAAATTCCAAAAATATTTCTGGCATTGACCTTCTGCTGAGGAAAAGTAATGCTAGAGGAGGATGTCCCTTTACAACAACATCCCCCACCCCTTCCTCATAAAATATGGAAATAATTTGTTTACAATGTTTTATGATCTACCAGTTTACCAAACGGTGTACAAAAGAGGCCAAGAGATAGAATACTGGTGTATAGAAGTGTCTGATACATAACATATTACGGAAAACATAAAAAGATATTTACTATACAAGACATAATTTATACACATATGAGGATATGGCATTCAGATTTTCAGATCTGTGGGACAGTCTGTCCAAGACAACTGCTACAAAGTGAGAACTACAACATTACAACACTAAACTATAGAGATAAGTGCTGAGACACTGTAAATTACTGGGATTACAAATTAGAACTTAGCATCTATAAAGTCACTCCTTCAAAATCTTCAAAAGAGAAGAAAAAAATTCATAGCCTAAGTGTACGATGAGTGAACTAGCTTGAAAAACTCACAATGACAGGTACAGACCAGAAGAATATACTCAAATCATGAGTAGATATATAGCACAAAATCAATCAACCGCATATATCAGAGTATGCAAGGATATGTTGACTCATGAAAGGACAAAATAATGAAAAAATATTAGGGTCTCAGCTTACGATGTGGGGACCAACCCAAGAATCCTAACCACACTGGGTACACACCAGCAAAAAATGTTTCTATGCAAAAAACTGAATGAAGTTCACAATACTACATCAATAATTTCAATCATATGTAAAGAGTAATAATAGGAAGTATCTAGCCTCAATCAATAGTTGCATGCTCTCCTTGAATATACACCCACAGTCGTGATGACCAGGGATACCCTAAACAGAGTTAAGCATGAGTTTGCCCACAACTCAGTTTCCAATAAGATACAATAATGTAGTACTCAGGATAAATACAGGTAATCAGAGTTATAAATAACTTTGAGTGATGACGTAGTTGAGTAGCTTGAGAACCAAAATCAGTGTGTGGAATCAGAAATACATACATCTTGTTATACTGTCTATACTCTTAAACATCTCCCACACTATTTGCTAATTGTTCATACAAACTAACGTATGTGTGTAGAGGCCTATAAGATTAATTTACAATATATAAAAAATATATACTAATTTAAAGTTATAATTGTATTGGTAAGTTAATTCTCCCACATGAGCAAACATACATTTATTTGGGATAACACTGTCCATATCAGTGATGACATTTTTAAACAAATAGTTTCATGAATTCTCCATGTAGGATAATTTCTTGGCTAACAATTTACAAATCTCAGTTACAACACTGATGTGGCTGACAGATACTTGAGTACATTAGCCAGCACCTATGATCTCTTGTAGGTTGTCTGGACTAGTATGGTTGCAGCCGTACATTAGTGTGGGAGTGGATCCTTCCACATCTTTCAGTTTTTTTCCTAGATTTATCCTCACACAGCCCAACAGATAGGTAATTTCCTGTCTAGCTTTCAAATTAAATCCTGAAACTTCGTTTTGTGTACTAAGTATGCTATTAAATGCATCCTTCACATCACACGGCGTATGCACTGCCTATTTATATTGAAAAAAACAAGCTCACATGGCTTATGTCAGACTGGATTAAAAAGTGTTCACATATGATACTTTAATAAACAGAGCTGAATGCAATGGAAAAAAGGAACTAGTAAAGTGGCACACGCAGATATACTAAGAAACTATTCCTAGTTTTTACAATACAAGATATGAAAATTTATTACTAAATATTTAATAGGATTGTCCTGTTTCCTAATTGTAAAAGGTTCTACTCATTTAGTATCATGGCATAAATTTATCAGATTCTTAAGCACAGATTTATTACAAAACATAATTATATGGTTGTATGAGCCTGCAAAAATAGTGTATAGTTTCTTCCAGACAAGAGATCATTATGCATCCATGTTCAAAGGTCTTGTCTTCTATACTAAAAGTTAACAGTACTAGAGATTTAAACAATTTTCTTTGCTTACCAGTAGCTTCTCTTATCTTTACAATAGACATTTCCACAAAATTCTTACTATACTTGATCCTGCCTCTAAATTGTTCAGATATACTACAAATTGGACTACCTGTATCAATCAAACAGTTCCCTTCCCAATGATCAATCTTAATTTTAATATAAGGACACCCAAAACCTGAAATATTTTCTCTGTTGTCAGATACTTCATGCAAAAGATCACTTTCAATTTCATCAAATACTACATCCACACTGTCTTCACAGGATTTTATCAACTTTACTAGTTTAATAGCATTACTTTGGTTACTCATTTTGTCAGTAAACATTGAACACAATGAATGTATTCCATGGTACAACTAACATCACTTCTTACAGAAAGTACCCAAAACACCACAACACTGTCAAAAATTACACTTCCTGCTTAGATCTTCTTTCACTTCATTCCACCAATTGGGATACAAATTATGACTAACCACAACTAACTTATTTCAGAATGCACATTTATCTATGCCATCATCGATCTTATCCCAAACAAACTTCAGACAGTTTTATCCTTTATTTCTAGGCTCACAGATAACTCACCTCTACTGTTTCAATCAATGCTACGCATGACATTAATGAACAACTGTTTTGACTGGACTGGTATTCCATGACTCACACTTACAACTTTGTATAAATCACTTACCTTACCTATATTGTAAACATCACTTACAAATAACTCTGAAACTTCATTATTCTTAAACTCTAAAAGTACCCAATACTCATCATCATCATAGTCCTCCAAAATTACTTCATCAACAACATCACTAACAATACAAGTCTCATTGTTGTCAAAGTTACTTACCTCACCTATATTCATTTGCAATAAGTCACCAGTCTCAGACATACCAATCTCAGTTACTTCACAGCTCTCATTCACATCTACATCAAAAACACCACCTAGTTCAGATTCAATACAGTCATCACCTGTTTTACATGCATCAACAACACTGTTTTTCGACCGAGAGAAGAAATCATTCGTACATACTACATCAAAATTCTCATTACTCTCATATTCTGGATTGTGATTAGCATCTATATTCCCATAATTAAATGTAGTATCCAAAAACTTGATCAAAACATAAATGAGGAATCTGATATTCCTTCTGTTCAATTTCAGACACATGTGCCATATCATTAACACTGTTATTATTGTCTAATTGCATGTGTAACTTGGGGGTCCTGTGCTTGTGGACCTTCTTTAAGACAAACTGACATTTCCCAAGTACTTACTTCTGTGATTGTTTCTTTTATTAAATTGCCCATGGTTATCCCCATTATTCCTATTCTGCTGCTGTTCAAAATTTCTGTCTCTATCAACATTTTGACCCTGATGGAAGTTACCATTATCTCTGTTTCTGTAATTACTCCCATTGTGATTCCTATCATTCTGATTATTATGGTACATATTTTTTCTACTGCCCTATCCAGCCTGTCAACATATCATATAATTGTTCAAGATAATCATCAGGTCTGTGTATTAAATCCCACTGCCATCTTTCTGGTAACCTCCTTTTAAGTGCATCTACCAAGGTCATTTTGTCAAATGGTTTCTCAAGGTATGGTAATTTTTTAAGCTGATTCTTACAAAACTTTTTCAAAGTACCATCAAGTTCCTATAATTAGGACCATTCAAAAATTCCCTTTTGAGTCTCCCCTGTTCAGCTACCAAGCAAAATTTATTTAAAAACGATTTCTCAGAACTTTGATATGCTCCTCACTGACTTAAATTTATATTTACTGATGACAGAGCTTCACCTTCTAAGACATCTTTTGACACAAATCTGTCTCTATAGTGGTGCAGAAAATCCGCTGGATGTAAATTGTTTGATGGGAAACTTTTGATAGGAGTGTTGGACCACACAATACCATTGTTTGCACCCAGACTTTGGTTCACATAAATTTCCTGAAATGCTGAAATTTTTTGATCTAAAACAGTTACATTAGTTTGCATATTGTTTTCAACATTTAAATTTTTTTTGTTTAAACTGACAATATTTTGTTCAATTTTTTCTGCTATGGCCTTCTTTTCAACACTGACATACTCAATATTCTTTGACTGTTTCACTGACTCAACTGCCAGCTCATTTTCCAAAACAATAAGTCTATTTTCTAAAACATCAACTTTTTCATTCATATTTTTAAGCCCCCTGCAACCTAATTTTTATCTCTGTAACTTGATTACTAAGTTGACCCATTTGATCTTGAACTTTGTCTGATTTATTGTTGTCATCTGTCTTCATTTCCTCTATTTTTCCCAAAATTAACTGCAAAATCTCAGTTTTTACAGTTTCTTTGCTGATTATGATTTCATTCAGCTCAGCCATGTCCTGAGTGGATCCTACAGCTTTCACTTCTGTCTTACTCTTACCCTTGTCCCTATTCATTTTGTTAACAAGGACACAAGTCCACAAACAAATTAAGTTCACAAATAGTTTAGGCTCCCCCCCCCCCCCCCCCCCCCCCGCCAACCATCCATGCTCATAGTTGTAAAGTCCTCCTTCATTCGATCTGGTCGATCATTATTGATAGTACATCATCAGTGTTGATATGATTTACTTTGCTGGGCAGCCCTCAGTTTTCTTACTTCATATGATCAGATACCCATACATACATAAACTGCAAATGACATAAAATCACCCTCCCTTCTGCACCAGACAAAACTTCATTATTAGTTAACTGGTCACAGATGATGCCTACACTTGTAATCCATCCCTCCTTCCTTTGTTGTTGCAACTATCTTTATGGTTAAGTCTTTCCATAAGATTTGATAGGAGTAAGATTTACAATCAACTTTTTACTTATCATCTTTTCTCATGCAGTTGGGTCCAGTTCTTCATATTGAAGGGTCTGATTCTTGAATCTGAAATTTTCACATTTTAGGTTATCATGTTCCAGTTAATGTAAACAATTATGAAGAATGTGTGTGCAGATTTTTTATTTTTTTGATGGTTATTTGAGTCACATTTTAGTATATGACACTGTCTTTTGAACTTTCACATTAACAAAGCCAAAATTACATTGTTTGTCTAAAATGCAAAAACATGTCTGACCACATCATAGGCATGCCCACTACAACCTCCTCACACTGTGGTAATAACAATATTCCAAATGGTTTACAATTTTTCTTGACAAATGAATTTATAGTAGTTTATACTATTTTTTATAAATGAATCCAGAAACAACCATAACAAGCTGTACCACATTGCATAATTAATAATAGAAATTTGAAGTGTGCCAAAAATTTTTTTTAATTTAAAATGTTTCTAAAAAAAATAATGTTACCTGTACATTCAGAGCTAGTACATATTGATTGTAACATCAAAAATAATATAATTCCTTTTCATAGATTTTAGCTTGAAATGTAACATATTGTGTATAAAATTATATAACATTTTTCAGAAAAATAGCTGTGATAATATTGACCTATCTAAAATTCTAGAAATTTTTCTGGCATTGACTACTCCAGTTGATGAATGGTAAAACTGCTGGAGGATGTCCTGTTGCAACAGCAATTGTCCAGTATCAAAAGCCATAGTGATCACATTATCCAAAGCCTTACCACAAACTGTCCCATTCTGGCATGTTTTAATCACCTCACTGAAACTTTGCATTTGCAATTTTGTGGCAAGTGAGGCAATAGAAACAACAGTATTTCCTTTTTTGGAAATAAAACTCTGTGAGTGCCGCCTGTGTTAACATAAATATTTTTTCAAGCAATGTGGGCTCGGTACTACTAGTGCCATGGTAGGTTTCTCTCTGCTCTACAACTCATTCACTACTCAGCACCACCAGATGTCCATGTGTTAAATATTCAAAATTATAAATAAACAAGTAATGCAAATATACAACTGGACTTTGTTTCATAGACAGCATTATCATCTATGATGCATCTCATTAGAGTGTTGTGAACTACTCTATGAGTAAAATTGTTCTGAACTGTAAGCCAAATACATGCACACATCTGCCCACCCACCAACACACCCATATACAAAGACAAAAACGAAATAGGAAGAGAGGAAGGAAGTGTCAGAAAAGAAGATATACACTGTAGTTTTCATCTGTTATCTAGATGTAAGACATGGGAAAGGGGATTTTGAGATTTAAATTATAGTTGTGCCTAAATAAATAACTAACTTCATTCTATGGTAACAACTATAAGATAAAGAAATGTAATAAAAGAAAACCATTGCCTATGCTTGAAGCACATTGATAGCAGAATCTAGGGACCAGTGGCATAGCATGGTTTTAAAGGTTGCAGAGACTCTACATTTATTATAGGGAGACAAAATAGTACAATAAACAATAATTTAAGCAAATGAAACAAAATGCATCAAATAAAACAACAAAAACTACAACAACAACAACTACTACTACTATTACCACTACCACTAATAATAATAATAATAATAATAATAATAACTAATTTGTTCAAGAAATGATGACACTTTTGTAGAACTCCAGCAGCAAGAGAAGAAGAACTTATATTTTCTTGTACACAAGTGCTATGCGCCTGTCTTTGCTTTCCACGTAGAAGTCTATAACTCGGTCTACAAAGATCTGATCATTGGATAGCTCTCCAAGTAGTATCTTTTCTATTCGTAATGTGCTCAAACACAACAGCTGAGTGTTGGACACGGAATTCCTTAAATAATTCTTCACTCATTTAAGAGTACTCATGCTTTGTTGACCGCTTGCCCGTAGTTGCAGGTAGGGTCAAAACCAAAAGCAGGAACTTCGTCGTTTCTTCATAAACAGAGACTAAATCATTGTTGACAATGTACTTTAAGAGGATTCTTGGAGATAAGTGTTTTTTCTCATCAGCATACATGTTACACAGTTCATTGTCAAGTTGTTCTTGTTTAAAAAAAAAAAAAGGGTACTGATCTAGTAACTGATGCAGTTTCAACTTTGGGAATTCTTTTTGATAGTTCGGGAAACACTTTTCGTTCAAAAGTTCAACAAAATGAATTTGGGGAAAGTCTTGAAATCTTCTTTGTATCTGAACAATTTGCAAATCCAGTATCTCTTAAGTTAGTGCCTTGAGAGATGTCTTTTGATTGTTACAGAATGATAAGTTGCCATTCAAACACAAGCTGCATTTAATACATTCATGAATGAATGTTTCCGTTCTTAACTGTTGTAAGTTTCTCAAAACAGTTTTCATTTTGTCGTGGCAAGTAGTTATAATGACAGATTTTGACTGAAGAACATTAAAGAAATGATCAACATAAACAAAGTACGCTCGGTAGAAACGAAGCAAATAGACAAAGGTAGGATCATCCGTCCGCCGTTTCATTCCCACAGCAAAGCTTAAAGATTCTGGTCCCACTGAGAGTCTGAATCATCAATTATGTAATTAAAAACGCTATATAGCTCTGAGAAATGACTAGATATTGTTGAAACTGCCCTGGAACGAAAGTTTCAGTGAGTGTTGCTTGCATGTAGCAGTTTAAATCCTTCCTCAGTTAGCAATACAGTTCATTTTGATGATTTGCTGAAAAACAAATGAAATGCAGTGAGATCACTTACAAACATACGTACTTGTTGTATGATTTTGGAAGTATGTAACAGTAACAAATTCAGTTGGTGTGCGTAACAATGCATAAACACCGCACAGGGACAGAACTGCTTCACCAATTGTTGTAATCCTCTTTCTCTGCCCGCCATTACTGAAGCGCTATCATATGTATCATATGTTTGACTAACCACTTTTCTTTCCACATTCCATTCTTTCAACACTGCATGAATAATATTTGACAAACCTGCAGCAATTTTATCTCCAGAAACATCATAAGATCCAATGAATCTTTCCTCAATTTTGTCTGCAATACAGTATTTGAATACTATACTCATATGACTCTTGCATGACACGTCTAATGTTGCATCAGCCTGAATCGAAATGAAATTGCTGTTCTGAATTTTGGATTTTATTTTCTCATTAACTGCCAGCGTTATCATTCTATTACATCATTCTGTATATCTGAAGAAGTCCCTTTAAAGGAACTTGAAGATGATGACAGATGGTCTCGGATTAACTGCTCTCCTTGAGCTAGTAAATCTAACAATTCCAGATAGTTACCTATGAAACTTGAGGTTTTCTCTTCTCGATGGCCGTGAATGGCTATTCCTTGTTTACAAAGAAATACAATTGCCTGAGTAAGATGAACCAATACTGTCCTCTTGGATGCAACTTGTTCATTGTATTTTGATGCTGTCAGACGAGCGGCTTCAGAAAGAGTGTGCTCAATTCTACTTTTGCCCAATAACTGAAATGATTCATTGTTCTGCAGGTGACATTTTGATATCTGATGCTTCGGTGCTTTCCTGTCAAAGTTCTTCATTGTGCAAATGTCCTCATTGCACCATTCCTTTTCACCACCAAACAGAAGACATATATAACAATATAATCTGTTGTTAACTACATTCGCAGTCAGCCAAGTATATTTTTCATACCAGGCTGTCTGAAAAGTGCATTTTTGTTTGGCTTCACTTAAAACTACACTGAGTATAGGAGTAGGTCGTTTATCCTTCAATTCGCACTTTTTTTCGTACGGTACATCGATGTAGAAAAAGGCATCTTTAATAAAAATTCTACAAGATGTTCAGTTGCTGGCTCACTCATGGTGGCGACAGAATGAAATATGCACTAAAATCACACAAGAATGACTATGAACACAAACCGCGCGACTGTTCACTTCCGTGTTAAAAGCCGGCATAAAAGCAGCGGAGACTAGTCTCGATACCTGCTAGCAAGTGCAGTGCACCGGCTTCGTGGAAGAGAGAAAGTGGAGGGGAGCCGAGAAAGCCGCCAACACACCCAGGTAAGGGAAGGGAGGCAGAGACTAAGAGCAGTCGAGTCTCAAGCAGGCAGATACACCAATACTCAGGGTGTGGCGCGGGCTACAAAACCGATGTCTTTGTGCATTTAGAGCTCTTAGCAGAAAGTTTTTAATATTTTTGTTGTGAATTACTATTGCATCTTTTTTAAAAATGAAAACAGGGGAGACTAAGTCTGAAAGTCTCCCCTCACACTACACCACTGCTTGGGACCAAAATACTAAGCCTCCTTACCTTCAAAGTTTGTCGAAACTAATTTCCAATTAGGGTTCAAATCATGCACATGCAGTTAAGAAGTGTTTTATGTCTTCAATTTACTAACATAATATGGTTTTCAGTGGAATTCTATATTTTATAATGTACAAGAAAATGTATTTGACAAACAGTTGTTGTGCAAACATAGGTAATAACTCTTGATTAATTGAAAAAGCATCTGATTTCCCGAAGTCAATAACAAAATTGATGCATGTACTAGAAATGAGTTTCATTTCAGTACTAGCTTCCACTCAGAAGCTGCAAAATTTGTCCAGGCCTTGACCTTACTGAAGTAATTTCCACAGTATTTTAATGTCAGTCTCTGTCAAACAATACAGCCACTGAATTATATAAAGAGGGTAGCAGCCACTATATTTTATGATGATTCTTATACTGCACAGGGACACTAGCTTCTTTTCTCAGCATACATTATGAGTGCAGTATTTATTTGATCAAAAGTAAAAGAATCCTATCTTAATTACCCAAGTGTTTTGTGCAGAGCTTTCATGACCAGTGGGTATTATCATAACTGAGAAACTGGGTTTCTGCCACAGATATACCACATGGTGTTTAAAAATTGTACTCCCACGTTCTTACTGTTTTTCCTATGTAAAGTGAGTCTGCTTTGTCACCACATTGTACTGATTAACTTGATCTTACTTGTGAACAATTATATGGTTTGATTGTTCAATCATCATATCATAATTGACAGCATTATTTGGGCACTGTTTGTTGAGTTATAATGAATGATTATGTGTCTATATCTATATTTTAGGTCAAGTGTCAGTAGTTGAGAATCTTGAGTTCAATAGAATTTAAAAAACAGCAAGCAGTGATGAGCACTGGTTTAGTGCAGTTGTCAGTGATCTTAATCACCTGTTGCTTAGTATTCTTGGAGGTGTATGTCTCAGTAATGATATTATTCCCATTGTCAGTTGCATTCAGATGAATATAAATACACAATTCATTAACTTAGGAAAAATACTTTATGAAATAATTATTCTTGGTGCCATCACACTTGCTCTCTTCTTTGTAACCACAGGTTTTTAATGTTCTTCTTTTTCAGAGATTTTATTATTCATACTCTTTCTTAAAGATTGTTAACAGTTAAGCCAAGCTCAGGCAACTGCCAAAGTGTATATCATTCTGGTTTCAGAGAAGAAGAATACAAAGCATACAATTAAAGGCAGCTTTCATGTTGGAAGTCAGTACCATTTCTCCATGGAAACACAAACTGCATTATGTATACCAACAGAAGATGGAATTGATGTGTATGCACCTACACAATGGCCAAATCTGACACAAGTTGCAATATCAGAAGCCTTGAAAATTCCACAGCACAGGTAAATTAACCAACACAAATAATATTTTTACATAACATTTAAGAAATACACTGATATTTCCACCATTATGCAAATGAAATAGATTTTAGTATCTGCAGTGTTAACTTTTAAATTCATATGGTGTTTAATCATTAGCTTAGTCATATCAGTGATGCACTGTCTCAGATAAGAGTCAAAAATACTACAGTCAAATGCAATTCATTTTCTGGTTTTGTAGGAAAATGTGTGTTACATTCCTGTATGTTTATATTAGAATACAAATATTACACAGGGTAAAGTCTGAACTAAATTATAATTTATTTTCCTTTTCTTGTGCTTGTATGGAGCAATAAGATGAAATAATGATCCCCTTTAAGGGAACATGCAGAACTTCATATACAGTGACAACACTGGAGACGATTCTTTTTAAGTTAACAATTGCATAAATTTTCAATATGAATTTTTATTACTAATTACACCTCTTTGTTGTACATACAATGACATGACTTCTGTAGCATGAGTGCCTTTCATTTATCTGAAGTCATTTGGCAGAAACATCAAAATACAAAATCAGAATGGCTGAATTAAATTTCATCACAGCTCGTTTTGGATAAGAGATATAGTAACCATTTCCCTTACAAACATTTGATGTAGTTCACTTATCTTATTAATTCTGTGTTATTAGCGTAATTATTTTTATAAACAATTTATAATCGAATAAAATTCTGAAGATTTATTCATATGAACTTCCCAGACACCCTGTTGACAGATCTGTACTTTAACTTAAAACTATCTACTGATGGTGGAAAATTAAAATACAGTAGTGTTCTTGAACAACATAAATTGCATTTTTTTGTCTCCCAAATGTTTCATGATAAATAGACACTTCAACTAATTTCATCTACAGTTATTATCTTGCTTTTATCTTAATTCTGACATTATGTATTTGTTATTGCCATTGAACATGGTATTGTGATACAGATGCCTGAAGCAGTGGGAATGAGACTGATATGCTAATTTCCAAAGGTTTTCAGCAGGGGAAATGGTTTCCAGCAGGGGAAAAACACCATAGATGCAGTGAACTGTTTCATTGAGAAAATAAGTACATCATTAGACAACAGAAATAAGGTGACAGGAATGTTCTGCAACCTCACAGAGGCTTTTGATTCTGAAAACCATACATTGTTTGTCTATAAACTTGAGATGTATGGTATTAGCAGCTGTGCCCTACAGTGGCTTAAGTCATACTTATCAAACAGAAAGCAAAGAGTTAGCATTTCTTTAAATGGCATATATTATTTTTCTGACCGGAAAAAAATATCTCGGGGGTGTTTCACAAGGCTCCACATTAGGCCCAGTCCTATTTATCTTCTATGTTAATGACTTACCATTAAATATCAGCTCCTCATCAGTTCTGTTCAGAGATGACACTTCTTAGTTGAAGATCAGGATTCAGAAATAATTCCCTAATCTGTGATCCGAGCCCTCAGTACCTTAGAAACTCGGTTTTAGCTAAATTGATTGGATCTAAACATATCCAAACCTCATGTGCAATTCAAGACCAAACAGTCAAAATGTGAGCAGATTTAGATTGTTCACCACAACCAAGATATGGAAGAAGTTGACTCTGTCAAATTCTTAGGTTTAAATGTAGATAAACATTTCAGCTGGCAGGCACACATTGAATACTTAACAAACAAACTGAGCAGCTTTGCATTTGCAGTGCAAATGCAACTGACATGGACACACAAAAAGTAGCATATACAAGCTACTTTGAATCTATTATTAGGTATGGTATTGCTTTTTGGGGTAACTTGACTAACATAGTGTGACCGCTAAAAATACAGAAAAAAGTCATTTGAAATGTGCGCACTGCATATCATAAAGAATCATGTCATCCGTTAATTAGAAAACTTAAATATTAACTCTGCCATCCCTATACATACATCATATTATTATATTTTTGTACATCAGATACAAATTGAGGGAAACCATTTTGTCCATCACATTATACTAGAAACAGAGAAAAATCTATGCTCCCCACCCACCCCCTCAGACTCTATGTGCAGGGACTTCAATACATAGGAATGAAAATTTGAAGTAAATTAAAAGTGAACAAGTTGATACAGATGAATATTTAGCTCCACTTAAAAGAAAGCTATTCAGGTACTGACACACAAATGTTTTTCTCAGTGGATGAAATCATGCAGAACAAACTGGAAATTTGAGCTGGATGCAATGTGTAACATGTTCCAAGAAATATCCTTATAGTGTTGTTATTTCTTGTAGTGCTATTATTTATTAGTGTAAAAATCATTGTAACTGTGTTATAAATTTTTGACATGTCTCCTGTTCGCAAACCAAATGGATTGCAAATGTATTTCACAAGATGAACAAAACACAGTTCACAAAATAATATTGATTGTTCATATTTTTCAGTATAAATGTCAATGTCAGAAGAATTGGAGGTTGTTATGGATGTAAGATAACAAGAAATTCTCAGACAACTGCAGCTGGAGCCCTTGCAGCATATCTTCAGAAGAGACCTGTTCGCATCCATCTTCCCTTACAAAGGACAATGGAATCAATTGGAAAAAGATTTGATGTTGCTATGGATTATGAAGTAAGTAGCTTCTGCTTTTCTTGAGCTACACAGATCTGTTGGAAATAAGAGTGCAATTTATATTAACAGAGACAGTAAACTATATTGTTTTGTCATGTAATACAATTTTTGAGAAACCCAGCCATTCAATCATTCACACACATTTCATAAATCCTAATATGGAAAATGCAGTACAGGCACACTAAGTGATTGAGTGATTTTGCCAGTGGAGAGAGGCAGCTATCATAAAACACCCATAATTGTCAATAATTTTGGTGTTTGTGTGTTACATTAAACATTAACTCTATCCTTACTTTGTACTAAAGTGACTTCAGACAAATAATTTTTTTGAAAGTCTCCAATTTTTACTGTGTTTTCATCATCAGCATCAGCTACTCACCCTTAACATACACAGCTAGATAATGGCACCCATTCAGCTGAATATGTGTCCTTGCCCACTGTCCTTTTATTGATATTACAATCCTGATTGTATTCCACTCCTGTCATTATCTTTTGTTTTCTTGTCTCCTAGAAACTCCTAGTTGCCCCCTCCCTCCCTCCCCCCCCCCCCCCCCCCCCCACCTGCCCAGTTTTTGAATAGTTTTCACATTGCAATCCCATGACTCATTGTACTGAGACAAGATTGGCAAGGTACTGTTATTGTAAACACTTACTCATAATTAATTTTTTACAGTTGTCCTTGCAGTGTGTTGATTGTGCATTATTTCAGATTAATTATATTTAATTTTCAGAACAGTTTTCAAAAATTCTCTAATAAGTTCTTTCATTAGTTTAGAAGAGTATCTGCATTTTGAGAAAAGAGTGCAATATCTCTTGCCAGAGTTGTGGATTGTGATTTCTGGATCAAGACATATAGGTACAGGTGTCTACCAGCTAGGTGCAGTGATTTGTTATCAGTGGTGGATTCCTTATTTGTATGTAGGCTGGTCAGATCAACATCTTGTTTGAGACTGTAGATTTTATCCATTATGAGTTTGGTGTTATCAGGAAAGGATCTGGAGAAGGAAGATGAGGCACTATAGGAGATGAGAAATGTTGCTAAAAGCTGTGTAAGTGGGTGACAGTTATTATTAAAATTGAATAGAAATATTGGTAGATCACACAAATAATGAGGAGGTGCTGAATAGAATTGGGGAGAAGAGGAATTTGTGGCCCAACTTGACTAGAAGAAGGCATCGGTTGGTAGGACATGTTCTGAGGCATCAACGGATCACCAGTTTAGTATTGGAGGGCAGCATGGAGGGTAAAAATCAAAAAGGGAGACCAAGAGATGAATACACTAAACATATTCAGAAGGATGTAGGTTGCAGTAGGTACTTGGAGATGAAGAAGCTTGCACAGGATAGAGTAGCAGTGTCTGGACTGAAGATCACAACAGCACAACATGAATTGTTAGAAACAAAATTTGATGTGAGATTAGGGTCAGATTCCAACAATTCCTTTGGCCACATTATTCTAAGCTAGTCAGTGCTCTACATCTATGTCTACCTATACTACTAACAAAGTTTCTGCACACTTTCATTTTCTTACATCTCATTATTTCATCCCCCCTTTCATACACATTTGGGTATATAGGTCTTCCTGACAAGGGATTACCTTTTCCCCACTATCCTACCCAGTGCTCATCCCCTCCCACATATCACAGCGTGCAACATTCCTCATCCTGAGCATCCTCTGGATGTAATTTTTGTGGAGCTGTAGTCCTAGTGTATTCCTACACTACCCTTCCAACCATAGCCTTTTTCATTCCCTTCTCTCCATCTGTTGCACACTCCCCCCACCTGATACACACTAGATTATTATGCACCCCAATCAGGTTACAGCATGAGGGAATGTAACTGTTCCTACATCAGCATGTTTGAAAAGGAACACAAGTATGCAAGCTGGACTATTAGTTTCAAGTTCTTGTTTATGCTGCTATTACTGCTCAGTGCTTGTGCTATATCATGACCAATTGTTTTTATTTGAATCCTTTTAGCATATGCTAAAGCTAATTATTATATCCAAAGAACAAGTGATGTGATTTGAAACTGTGAATGCTTGTTAACATTAAAATGGTACACAAGTCACTTTTGACTATTCATCCTCAGTATTTTCTTTTGCACCTACAATTTTTGACACTTTTTATGAATAACACAGTGTAAGGCTGGTTAACTGAATTAAAGGGATGGAAGCCATTTTGGATAATGATTTTTTTGGTTAAGCCATGAACATATTACAATATTTTGTGTTGTACGTATTTTTGAATGTTTTGAAGGTCAAATGAATTCAAAAACCTCTTATAGGCTATGCTTAGGATCTTCATAAAAGTTAAAGTTACAGATCTAGGATTACAATATGTTAATATATAGTATACTGTACATCATAGTAGCACAGCACAAAAATACACACACAATGAAAAGATACTGCTACCTGAATGTACTATTGTTTGCAGTGCAGCTTTGTTTAGACTGGTGAGTCAGTAGATGGGGAATCAACTCAAGGTCAGGTGTTCATTTCTCCTCACTAACCACAGCCATGGTCACATTTTTTTTCTACCCCCCCCCCCCCCCCCCTTGTGATTTTTGGAATTGCTTCAAAGAATCCATGGTTTGGTTGACCCAAGTTCAGTTGGCCAGGATTTACTGCATACATATTGGTCCTCTTCCATAGCTGAGTGGTCAACATGTAAAATACCCAGTTTCAATTGCCAGCAGTCACTGCCAGGGTTTTTCCTTGCTGAGAGGACAGGAAAATTACTATTCAGCCATGTGATGCCAATTGAGCAGCTACTTGACTGAGAGGTAGTGTGTCAAAGGTCTGGAAAGCTGAATAAGGCCAGGAGAGTGAAATGCTGACCACATGCCTATCCATACAACTCCAGATAATGCCAATGCCAGAAGATGACATGGAGGTCAGTCAGCACTGAATGATATGTCAGGATCAAAGTGTGAAGCTCATTAATTGGGTAGAAAAATGAATGTTATCTTAACAGCATCTTTGTAACGCATTTACTTCAAGGTGAAAAAGCTTGCAACTATTATGTGCTGTGTAACAAAACTTATGAAGTTTTGTGGGACTAAGTAAACAGTTGCCATCCTTTCCATGTGAAACATTCCCACCCATATAGTCTTGGCATTCGAGGAAAATGTATTTGTTCAGATGCAGACTCCTTACAGCAATACATCACCATTCTCACCTCATTCTTCACTGTATTTAATCAGCCCACCAGCCTAGTTCAAAAGCAGATTTTCTGGGCCATCACATTCAATACTGTTACTGCTGATCCCTTCAAAAAACAACATAGGAGTACAACTCATGTCACTCAGTATTATCTTGGTCTTGAATGTATTAATCAGCTACATTTTCAAGGCCATGACTTCCTAAAATCATGCACTGAAATGAGATCTGTTCTGTCCATTTTACTCACTACACCTAGAATAGCTTTTTGTCAATCCCTCAATGCCAACAATATCCTTATCAGGCCCTTCACTCCTTCTGCACCCATTTCCCTATCCTATGGTTCCCACCCTTGTGACCACACCCTGCAAGACTTTCCCTATACACCTTCCTACCACCATCACCCTCCAACTGGCAAAATATATGCCATCAAATGGAAAAACGCCTGCGAAACAACAAGTCATGTACCAGCCTGTATGTAAACACTTTTTGGCTTTATGTATTGGCATGACTACCACAAAGTTAGCAAAAATGGTTCAAATGGCTCTGAGCACTATGGGACTTAACTTCTGAGGTCATCAGTCCCTTAGAACTTAGAACTACTTAAACCTAACTAACCTAAGGGCATCACACACATCCATGCCCGAGGCAGGATTCGAACCTGCGACCGTAGCAGTCGCGCGGTTCCAGTCTGTAGCACCTAGAACTGCTCGGCCACCCTGGCTGGCACCAAGTTAGCAGTCAGTATGAATAAGCATAGGCAGAGGTAACAAACAACATCCCATTGTAGAACATGCTCTAGGCTACAACATGACAATTGTGACCTCTGTGGCTGTTTCACTACATGTGCCATCTGGATTCCTCACCCGGACACCAGTTTCACAGAACTCTGCAGGTGGTAACTGGCATTGCAACTACTCACTACCATCTGGCTTTTATTTATGTTAATTTCTTTGGGCTCGGTGTTTCTTAGCTTTCTACATCTTTTATTCTCTGGACTGTCTATTCCTCCTGCCTGCTCACGCCTCCCCCCATCCACCTCCCACTCCACTAACACATACAATGCTCTTAGTTTTCCTCTCTTATTAACTCCTGCACCATGTTTTGTCAATAATTTCTGTATTGTGCATTGCCCTATCTTCCACATTCAGGCTCTCAGGTTTTCAAATCATGTCTGGTGCAGAGTCTAACAATCAGTGTCTCTTTCTCAAATAGTTTGGTAAGTCTCACCTGACCTGGGGCTCTAGCTGACTTTTCTAAGCTCTCCCCATTTCCTAAACCATGCCAGTCCTTTTCCTTCCCCCCACTTCCTACTCCTTCAGTCCTTCTGTAGAAGAAAGAGCCACTTTCACCAAAAACTTGCACATTTCTATACCTGTATAGATGTATTCTCCTGTCGCTGCTTGGTGAATAGATTTTTCATCTATCCAGTTACATTATATTTTCAAAAATTGATTATTTTTGTTGATATGTGCTATCAGTATGCTCCTTATATCATAAACAGTGGCATTCAGGAAAGTCCATATACCTGGTGCATTAGCCAATAATTTAAAAAAGTTGATTTACTGTTTGGTCGGTGATTGTCAAGTATATTTATCACTGGTTAAAATTTAGAACTGTACTTTCAACTTCTACTTTCATACAAAGTATTAGTGCTTTCTCTTTTGTCTTAGGTTGGTGTTGATGATCAAGGCAACATAACATATGTTGAAGCCAACACATACCATAACAATGGCTCAGGCAGTAATGACCACTCAGCAGATGATTTTCTCATTCAGATGGCTAGCTGTTACAACAACAGTACATGGAAAGTTACATCTTACACTGTGAAAACTGATATCCCAGCTGCAACATGGTGTAGAGCACCAGGTTTGTCTGTATTTAATAGTAAATGGTTCAGTGGCTTGCATTGAAATATTAATTGATCATTTAACATGCACAAATTCTAATAAGAAATGGTTGTAAAATAACTGAAAAAATTGCTGTCTAAAGTAATGCCATCTGGAAGTAAACTATCGTGCTGCTCACTGCTGGTGAAAAGCTCTTGATTTCCAGCATGGTGACAATATCAGAATAGTGTAAAGTTTCAATACCTATCATCATCTTCAGCGTCAACACCCATTGAAGCTTTACAGAATCTCAAATGATCACTTGACTGGATACCCAAGAGCTTTTTGAAAAAAGATAATCATTTTCAAAGACTTCTGGAAAGGGAGAACAGTAGATACAATTTTGTATCTTATGCTTTCGTATCCTATTCTCATACCATCTGAGGAAACCAAATAGTCTCACAGATCAAGCCACTTTAAGTCTGCACACTGACTCTTTCACAGTTAACATCAGCTTATTTCACTCCAGGTATACTTCACTGCATACTGAAATATGCATCCCAGAGAGAGCACGTTGGCTGTAATTGACTCACGAATCTTAAATTGTCTTAGCAATAGAACAACATCTTCACAGAAGTAAATAAAGTTGTCTGTGATCAGTTAAAAGGATTCATAGAACTGCATTGTGCATTATCATAGGGATACAGAATTATATGTTTATTTTTTAGTACTCGGTGATGATAGTGTCCGTGCACTTGTGATTGTTTGTGTGTAGATGACAGTGGGCTTGTACATGTGAGTTATTCAAATGTGAATGTGTGTGTGTGATATATATATATATATATATATATATATATATATATATATATATATATATATATATATATATATATATATATACACACACTCCTGGAAATGGAAAAAAGAACACATTGACACCGGTGTGTCAGACCCACCATACTTGCTCCGGACAATGCGAGAGGGCTGTACAAGCAATGATCACACGCACGGCACAGCGGACACACCAGGAACCGCGGTGTTGGCCGTCGAATGGCGCTAGCTGCACTGCATTTGTGCACCGCCGCCATCAGTGTCAGCCAGTTTGCCGTGGCATATGGAGCTCCATCGCAGTCTTTAACACTGGTAGCATGCCGCGACAGCATGGACGTGAACCGTATGTGCAGTTGACGGACTTTGAGCGAGGGCGTATAGTGGGCATGCGGGACGCCGGGTGGACGTACCACCGAATTGCTCAACACGTGGGGCGTGAGGTCTCCACAGTACATCGATGTTGTCGCCAGTGGTCGGCGGAAGGTGCACGTGCCCGTCGACCTGGGACCGGACCGCAGCGACGCACGGATGCACACCAAGACCGTAGGATCCTACGCAGTGCCGTAGGGGACCGCACCGCCACTTCCCAGCAAATTAGGGACACTGTTGCTCCTGGGGTATCGGCGAGGATCATTCGCAACCGTCTCCATGAAGCTGGGCTACGGTCCCGCACACCGTTAGGCTGTCTTCCGCTCACGCCCCAACATCGTGCAGCCCGCCTCCAGTGGTGTCGCGACAGGCGTGAATGGAGGGACGAATGGAGACGTGTCGTCTTCAGCGATGAGAGTCGCTTCTGCCTTGGTGCCAATGATGGTCGTATGCGTGTTTGGCGCCGTGCAGGTGAGCGCCACAATCAGGACTGCATACGACCGAGGCACACAGGGCCAACACCCGGCATCATGGTGTGGGGAGCGATCTCCTACACTGGCCGTACACCACTGGTGATCGTCGAGGGGACACTGAATAGTGCACGGTACATCCAAACCGTCATCGAACCCATCGTTCTACCATTCCTAGACCGGCAAGGGAATTTGCTGTTCCAACAGGACAATGCACGTCCGCATGTATCCCGTGCCACCCAACGTGCTCTAGAAGGTGTAAGTCAACTACCCTGGCCAGCAAGATCTCCGGATCTGTCCCCCATTGAGCATGTTTGGGACTGGATGAAGCGTCGTCTCACGCGGTCTGCACGTCCAGCACGAACGCTGGTCCAACTGAGGCGCCAGGTGGAAATGGCATGGCAAGCCGTTCCACAGGATTACATCCAGCATCTCTACGATCGTCTCCATGGGAGAATAGCAGCCTGCATTGCTGTGAAAGGTGGATATACACTGTACTAGTGCCGACATTGTGCATGCTCTGTCGCCTGTGTCTATGTGCCTGTGGTTCTGTCAGTGTGATCATGTGATGTATCTGACCCCAGGAATGTGTCAATAAAGTTTCCCCTTCCTGGGACAATGAATTCACGGCGTTCTTATTTCAATTTCCAGGAGTGTATATATATATATATATATATATATATATATATATACACTCCTGGAAATGGAAAAAAGAACACATTGTCACCGGTGTGTCAGACCCACCATACTTGCTCTGGACACTGCGAGAGGGCTGTACAAGCAATGATCACACGCACGGCACAGCGGACACACCAGGAACCGTGGTGTTGGCCGTCGAATGGCGCTAGCTGCGCAGCATTTGTGCACCGCCGCCGTCAGTGTCAGCCAGTTTGCCGTGGCATACGGAGCTCCATCGCAGTCTTTAACACTGGTAGCATGCCACGACAGCGTGGACGTGAACTGTATGTGCAGTTGACGGACTTTGAGCAAGGGCGTATAGTGGGCATGCGGGACGCCGGGTGGACGTACCGCTGAATTGCTCAACACGTGGGGCGTGAGGTCTCCACAGTACATCGATGTTGTCGCCAGTGGTCGGCGGAAGGTGCACATGCCCGTCGACCTGGGACCGGACCGCAGCGACGCACGGATGCACGCCAAGACCGTAGGATCCTATGCAGTGCCGTAGGGTACCGCACCGCCACTTCCCAGCAAATTAGGGACACTGTTGCTCCTGGGGTATCGGCGAGGACCATTCGCAACCGTCTCCATGAAGCTGGGCTACGGTCCCGCACACCGTTAGGCCGTCTTCCGCTCATGCCCCAACATCGTGCAGCCCGCCTCCAGTGGTGTCGCGACAGGCGTGAATGGAGGGACGAATGGAGACGTGTCGTCTTCAGCGATGAGAGTCGCTTCTGCCTTGGTGCCAATGATGGTCGTATGCGTGTTTGGCGCCGTGCAGGTGAGCGCCACAATCAGGACTGCATACGACCGAGGCACACAGGGCCAACACCCGGCATCATGGTGTGGGGAGCGATCTCCTACACTGGCCGTACACCACTGGTGATCGTCGAGGGGACACTGAATAGTGCACGGTACATCCAAACTGTCATCGAACCCATCGTTCTACCATTCCTAGACCGGCAAGGGAACTTGCTGTTCCAACAGGACAATGCACATCCGCATGTATCCCGTGCCACCCAACGTGCTCTAGAAGGTGTAAGTCAACTACCCTGGCCAGCAAGATCTCCGGATCTGTCCCCCATTGAGCATGTTTGGGACTGGATGAAGTGTCGTCTCACGCGGTCTGTACGTCCAGCACGAACGCTGGTCCAACTGAGGCGCCAGGTGGAAATGGCATGGCAAGCTCAAGCTGTTCCACAGGACTACGTCCAGCATCTCTACGATCATCTCCATGGGAGAATAGCAGCCTGCATTGCTGCGAAAGGTGGATATACACTGTACTAATGCCGACATTGTGCATGCTCTGTTGCCTGTGTCTATGTGCCTGTGGTTCTGTAGTGTGATCATGTGATGTATCTGACCCCAGGAATGTGTCAATAAAGTTTCCCCTTCCTGGGACAATGAATTCACGGTGCTCTTATATCAATTTCCAGGAGTGTATATATAAACAAATAAGATGTGACTTGCCAAACGAAAGTTCTGGCAGGTCGATAGACACACAACCAAACACAAACATACACACAAAATTCTAGCTTTTGCAACCAATGGTTGCTTTGTCTGGAAAGAGGGAAGGGGAGGGAAAGACGAAAGGATGTGGGTTTTAAGGGGGAGGGTAAGGAGTCATTCCAATCCCAGGAGCGGAAAGACTTACCTTAGGGGAAAAAGGGACGGGTATACACTAGCACACACACACACATATCGGTCCACACATATACAGACACAAGCAGACATATTCGTCTTTCCCTCTCCTTCCCTCTTTCCTGATGAGGCAACAGTTTGTTGCGAAAGCTTGAATTTTGTGTGTATGTTTGTGTTTGTTTGTGTGTGTCTGTCGACCTGCCAGCATTTTCATTTGGTAAGTCACATCATCTATGTTTTTAGATATATATAAACACAGATGATGTGACTTACCGAACGAAAGTGCTGGCAGGTTGATAGACACACAAACATACACATGAAATTCAAGCTTTCACAACAAACTGTTGCCTCATCAGGAAAGCGGGAAGGAGAGGGAAAGACGAAAGGATGTGGGTTTTAAGGGAGAGGGTAAGGAGTCATTCCAATCCCGGGAGCGGAAAGACTTACCTTAGGGCCAAGAAGGGGTATACACTAGCACACACACACATATCCATCCACACATATACAGACACAAGCAGACATATTTGTCTTTCCCTCTCCTTCCCTCTTTCCTGATGAGGCAACAGTTTGTTGCGAAAGCTTGAATTTTGTGTGTATGTTTGTGTTTGTTTGTGTGTGTCTGTCGACCTGCCAGCACTTTCATTTGGTAAGTCACATCATCTATGTTTTTAGATATATATAAACACAGATGATGTGACTTACCGAACGAAAGTGCTGGCAGGTTGATAGACACACAAACAAACACATGAAATTCAAGCTTTCACAACGAACTGTTGCCTCATCAGGAAAGCGGGAAGGAGAGGGAAAGACGAAAGGATGTGGGTTTTAAGGGAGAGGGTAAGGAGTCATTCCAATCCCGGGAGCGGAAAGACTTACCTTAGGGGGAAGAAGGGGTATACACTAGCACACACACACATATCCATCCACACATATACAGACACAAGCAGACATATTTGTCTTTCCCTCTCCTTCCCTCTTTCCTGATGAGGCAACAGTTTGTTGCGAAAGCTAGAATTTTGTGTGTATGTTTGTGTTTGTTTGTGTGTCTATCGACCTGCCAGCACTTTCGTTTGGTAAGTCACATCTTCTTTGTTTTTAAATATATTTTTCCCGCGTGGAATGTTTCCCTCTATTTTTTTATATATATATATATAAAATTATAATAGAGAGAAACATTCCACGTAGGAAAAATATATCTGAAAACAAAGATGATGTGACTTACCAAATGAAAGTGCTGACAGGTCGACAGACACACACAAACAAACACAAACATACACACAAAATTCAAGCTTTCGCAACAAACTGTTGCCTCATCAGGAAAGAGGGAAAGAGAGGGAAAGACGCAAGGATGTGGGTTTTAAGGGAGAGGGTAAGGAGTCATTCCAATCCCGGGAGCGGAAAGACTTACCTTAGGGGAAAAAGGGACGGGTATACACTAGCACACACACACACATATCCATCCACACATATACAGACACAAGCAGACATATTCATCTTTCCCTCTCCTTCCCTCTTTTCTGATGAGGCAACAGTTTGTTGCGAAAGCTTGAATTTTGTGTGTATGTTTGTGTTTGTTTGTGTGTGTCTGTCGACCTGCCAGCACTTTCATTTGGTAAGTCACATCATCTATGTTTTTAGATATATATAAACACAGATGATGTGACTTACCGAACGAAAGTGCTGGCAGGTTGATAGACACACAAACAAACACAAACATACACATGAAATTCAAGCTTTCACAATGAACTGTTGCCTCATCAGGAAAGCGGGAAGGAGAGGGAAAGACGAAAGGATGTGGGTTTTAAGGGAGAGGGTAAGGAGTCATTCCAATCCCGGGAGCGGAAAGACTTACCTTAGGGGGTAGAAGGGGTATACACTAGCACACACACATATCCATCCACACATATACAGACACAAGCAGACATATTCGTCTTTCCCTCTCCTTCCCTCTTTCCTGATGAGGCAACAGTTTGTTGCGAAAGCTGGAATTTTGTGTGTATGTTTGTGTTTGTTTGTGTGTGTCTGTCGACCTGCCAGCATTTTCATTTGGTAAGTCACATCATCTATGTTTTTAGATATATATAAACACAGATGATGTGACTTACCGAACGAAAGTGCTGGCAGGTTGATAGACACACAAACATACACATGAAATTCAAGCTTTCACAACAAACTGTTGCCTCATCAGGAAAGCGGGAAGGAGAGGGAAAGACGAAAGGATGTGGGTTTTAAGGGAGAGGGTAAGGAGTCATTCCAATCCCGGGAGCGGAAAGACTTACCTTAGGGGGTAGAAGGGGTATACACTAGCACACACACACATATCCATCCACACATATACAGACACAAGCAGACATATTCGTCTTTCCCTCTCCTTCCCTCTTTCCTGATGAGGCAACAGTTTGTTGCGAAAGCTTGAATTTCATGTGTATGTTTGTGTTTGTTTGTGTGTCTATCGACCTGCCAGCACTTTCGTTCGGTAAGTCTCATCATCTGTGTTTTTAGATATATTTTTTCCTTTCAGTGTGCCTGTCTACCTTCAACCAGTCCTGTATGACATTAGTAGCAATCTATCATTTACATATTGTTGAGATTTATTTTCTGGTTATATATTCCATCAAGATAATACTAGCCTGCATCTTTAGAGAAATGGCATCTTAAAATAAGCTTTATGTTGGAGAAATAATAAACCAAAGATGTGAATACATTAGCGGAGCCTCACAATGTGAATAACTAACCATGATTACAATATTAGAGAAGGAGAGTTGCTACTCACCATATAGTGGAGATACTGAGTTGCGATAGCCACAACAAAAAGATTCACACAATTATAGTTTCATTTAAATGGGAACAGGCATGCAACAACATCTAATTTTGAACAAGACCTATATCAGATATCTGATGTGATTGTAATTCTTGTGGAATCTGCTAAGTTAATTCAAAATATATTAAAAATTGATTTAAGTTCATTTTTTTGTGAAACAAAACAATAATAGCTGCATTACAGAGGGACACATGTTCAGTGCATCGTAAATACAATGTGCAAGAATAACAGAGTCATGGTTGTCTGAGTTTATGCCCTGATCTTACAATACTATGAAATTCAAAACTTTGCTTCCCATTTTGTGCTTATAATATCACAAAAAATATCTTTATCCAAAGAATGTCAAATTATGCAGATTAATCTGTCTTAATTACTAAAACAAAAACTTACAAGTCTTCTATCTTGTGAACATTTGCTGCTTTCATTATCTTGGTTTTAGATTTTACACACACCCGTCCTGCTGGTGTCAATATTTCAAAACTTATTGACTCCTAGTAACTCATCTTCAGAAATACTTATTTGACTTAATCACAGTAAACATAAGAAAACAGCTACAGATTTTCACTAGTAATAGCTCTGTTGTAATGATTGATTGCACCACTTTCAACATAACTGAAGCACATAAACACTGCAGCTAAGCAGTTGCTGAACTGAAACACTTCCCCATGAAACTCAGTTCTTCATGGTTTGTGGCCGTAAAGTGCTTGACAGTCTAACAGGGACAAACAAATCAAGTAACTGCTATAAGTATGGTACAAAAAGTCGTCTGACAAGAAGATAAAAACAAATAAGTAAAAACAAATTGTTTTAAGGTGGAAAATGTATGTAGAATGTAATGTTGTGAGTTTAAATATTTCAGGTTGTAATATGAAATTTTTATACCAGCTGCTTACTCCAATCCATCCAAAAATTATATCTGTGTGAATGATGAACTCAGTTATATGCTAAAACCAGCTTAGCTTCCACTGCTTCACTCACAAAGACTGTATGGTGTGCACATATTTTTGTTTTGTTATTCTTTAACAAAATTTTTATGTTGTTCACAATTTACAACATCATCTTAACTTTTCACACCAATTAAGAATGGTATTTTCTGAATATCTTCTGACCGAAAAGCGATTCTGATGGTTGGAGTCACAGATTTTGTTAATCTTGCCTTTTAAGATTTGTGGTTATATTTTCTTAGAAACTTTCATCTCCTAAAACACATTTCTTTGGATGTCAATCACCAATTTTCACAGATTTTGCTTCAAAAATGTTTTAATATTTGAAATATTTTCATGAAAATTTTCATTTCCTATTTCATCCCCTTAGGGATTAAATTTCCAATAACACTGAAACACCCAACTCTTCTTGTTTCCAACTGAGGAGTCAGATACGAATTTTCAGAGATTGTTTCAAAAATGCTTTTGTAATTAAATATTTCCATCATAACCTTTGTCTCCCATTGCAGCCCCTTACAGGTTGGATTTCCATGAGCACTGAAGCTTTTTCATTTTATTTTGTTTATGGATTTATATTTTTTTCTAGCCATGAAGCCAAATTGTAATTTTTAGACTTACCTTTAAAAATCTTTCATAATTAAATATTTTAATATAAATCTGTATCCCCTATTTCAGCCCCTTAGGAGTATACTTTTGAAGAATCCCTTCATAAACAGTCTACAGTAAAAGATCAACTCCAAAATCCAAACTTCTATCATTAAGAGTGTGGACTGGGAAATAATGAGTCAGCCAGACAGGACATTTCCTGTTATATATAGAGATAACTTCATATTTCACTTGATACATACATTTTTGTATTCTCCTAATGCAGATCACATGGTGCAACAAGCTCTATGTAGCAGATTATGAGTTTATCTCAGAGTACAACTATCATCTGCCTCTCTTTCTGTAGAATGGCTCACAGACTCACTCAAAGTTCTAACATGTCAATCTCTTTTCTTCTTATGTCTCAAGGTGCACACATACTTTCTTGCTATGATGTGGGTCTAGCATCTTTAGCATACAGAAATGTGATAGAGAGGTGCTAATTCAGCAGCATAGAAGGAGATAGGTTAAATAAATATGCTAGCCAAACAGCACACCATGAAAAAGATATATTTAGGAAATGTGTTAACTCAGCAATATGACAGGAGAAATGAATGAAGGGAATAGAAGATGACAATTTAACAAAAGAAAGAAAAGAAAAAGGATGTGTTCATCCAACAGTATATCATATTAGCCCCTATATGACACTTAAAATTTATGAAGCAAAATATTGAGATGGTCAATGAGATAACATTCTGAACATCTTTTGGACACTGAGAGTACTATTCAGGGAAGTGTGAACTATCCTTTCTAGTGTTATGTGATTCTACTTTATCATATGAATCTATATGATTTCTAGTAACTTGTGTAATGTCATGTGATGTTCATTGATGATTATTGTGCTTGCCACATTTCCTCTCATGCAGTACACCTTCTGATCTAATTTTTCCTAAAATTGTCTTGACCCACTGATCAGTAATACCAAATGTATGAAAAAACATAGTTTTGCATACCTTTATTACATAATTTTCAAGAATAATTGTATACTCTTATGTGCTAGTACTCCTCAACATAGTACCATCTTCCAGTCCACTACAGATTCTTTGTCTTGGAATTTCCATTATCAGCTTCCTCCGATAATCATATTTCCTATCTGTATTTTCTAAGCCATAAAATGACTCAAACAGTTTCTGGATTTGATCTAACAATATTTGGAACTACTAAAGAACAGGATACAACCTATTGGATTTGACCAATGATATCATCATTTGCCAGATATCATTTGTTACACAGGTTTAACAGCTTAGAGGAATGTTCATAAACAAAGGAATGCAGGAGAGAAAACAGATGGTAGACATATATCACAGCCAGTAGCACTTTAACCATAATGTTGAGGATATCACTATTTTGAGATGCAGTACTTCTATAAAAAATAAAGGAAAAAAAGGGATAGAACTAGCAGTAGCATAGAATACCTCACTTGACATATATATGAGTTACATCTCAAACTTCAGTCAAGCTGTGTAGGTTATTAACTGCAGTATGAGATACAAATTTAATGTATGTTGATTATTTTCATTTTCAACAGCCTTAGTATCCTAGTCTTTGGTTGAACTATATAGGTCAACTGAAGTATGGGATACAAATTTTACAGGTACTTCACCTCCACTACCACTAATAGTCTGTTCTTAGTAGATAGCAAGGCAGAAGGATCTACATACATGATATTTGTAATCAATACTTCAGTTGATCTATATAGATCAACTGAAGAATAGGATACTACTGCTAACAAAAATGAGGAAATTGTCACTTGTTACATTGTCAACCTGTATCTCACATCAACTATGAAAATGACACACATAAAATTTGTATCTCGTACTTCAGTTGACCTTTTCTTTTTTTGCCTTCGATATTAATCGTATCAACTGAAAGTTATCATAGTCTTGCTAACAATGACAAGAAAACCAACAGTAGCGAAATTTGTATCTCATCCTTTAGTTGAGTTATATAGGTCAACTGAAGAACAGAATGCTAGTACTAGCGAAAGGGAAATAACAACATTTCTAACATGCACATTCTGTACTTCAATTGACCTATGTATGTCAACTGAAGAATAGGATACCAGTGCTACCAAAGGCAAAAGATAGTGCCATACATAACATTTCTATCCTGCTCTTCAGTTGATCTATATAGGTAAATTACATCAGTGTTACACATATCACTTTTTTTGACTAACTAGCACCAGTGTCCCACACTTCAGTTGACCTCTATACGTCAACTGAAGTATGGGATACAAATTTTACCTGTGTCAGTCTTTTTGCCTTTAGTAGTGCTAGTATAGACTCGAAAAAATTGTAGTGATACTAGTGCCGGGAAAGGGAAAAAAGAGCAACAGCTGCAAAATTTGTATTCCCTATTGCAGCTGATGAAACCATACATAACATAAAACAGCGTAATACAACAATGAAATACATCAAAGTAGACAAATTCAGTGCAACAAAAAAATGAAAAACTAAACTTAGCACATGCAAGCTCCTCCACAAAAAGCCATAGCCCATGGAGAAAAACATCAACAAAATTTGATACCTACATGCACAAGAAACACAACATTCCGAAAAAACCACACACACACACGCACACACACACACACACACACACACACACACTCACACACACACACACACACATTCACATCAACAAAATGAAATTAAAAAAATCCACAGAAGAAAATTATGTAACTTAAGAAAATGAAGAATGATGGATCAACCCCGAAAAATTTAAATCAATATTTTAACCATCTGGCCAACCCACCCTTTTAAATTATCAGTCCCCCCCCCCCCCCCCCCAAACCCCAAAAAAAAAAAAAAAAAAAAAATCCCAATCTGAAGTTAACTAACAAATTTTGGACAGTAAATTTGCCCAACATGTTTAAGGAAACACTTAAATGGGCAATATGTATTGGGTACACTGTGCCTCCATGAATATTCATCTAAATGACTCTGAAGTGTTGAAATCTGTTATTTCCCTCTTCCTACAACAGATCTTATGGCTGACCAATAACCTTCTATACTACTGGTATGAGCCCCAGTTGATGAAGATCTGAATCCAGTATTATGATTGACAACAAGATGCTGAAAACCCTTATTCCTCAAATCCCTACATGAAGAAAAACCATTGGAAATTACTATGGAACCCTCTGCAACATGATCTTCAATTAATTTCATCGAAACTTTCTTAATTCAATTAGGAACTACTTTAAAAACTATATTGTCATACTCTTGACCTGAAACTACAGCCCCCCAAACCCATAATCCTACCACACGTCCCCCCTGTTGTACTTGGTTTTGCCAAAATGAGACTCATCAATTTTGACTAACACACGGCTCCCCCAAAGGGCCCCTATACTTTAAATATTCCCCACAAACTTTCCTACTAAACGGGTACCAGTCCACAATGGAACACTCACTCTCACAACATTCTTGTGCACATAGCCACACAAGACACCTCAAACACCAGCAGTATGTAATTTTTATAATATCCCTCAAGGCCAACTTCAGTTTCTCAAACCATGTTCCTTGTCCAATTGAGCGCCATAGCCAATCCTTGCTACACATGCATATGAATGAATCATGAGTATGATGATCAGACACACAGGCTAATTGTTCACTGCACTCACAACACCAAACATAATCAGCAAGGAGACCAGACATTTGCAAAATTTGAATGGTTGCAATCATGTCTACACTCATAGCCTCCTTTAAGTCTTCCATATTCATGGGAGTAGACAAATCCATACCTAAAAAAGAAAATGAAAAACTAAAAATTCTTCTAAATGAAAAACTGTTAGTTCAAATTATCTAACTCATTAAGAATGAAATTATGTACTGGATGAATTGAAAGAACCAATTATTTAAATCGATGCAAATGAAAAAAATCTTATATAATGTTTAGTGCTGTCTTTTAGAACCACATTAATATTTTTCAATTTTCATGATGGCACTTATCCACAGCAGACAACCCGTTTATTTTCTATGGCTCAAAAGTAAACACATAATATCAATGAGTAACGTGTGATGTCATTAGTCAAAGCCTACAGGTTGTATCCCGTTCTTCACTTGACCCCAATATTTTATCTTTACATCTGCACCTTGCAGTTATTCCAAAAACTGGACCTATCAGCTTTTCTTACACTTCTTTTCCACTTTTATTAAATAAAAAAACATAAAAGTAAAAGCTTATAATGCTTTGACTGCAATTTTCCTGTCACAATTAAAGTTTGATAACAGTTTTGGTTGGTACCTGCAATAATCTTCAGATTGTTCGAAACATGAAAGAGCAGTGAATAAGTGCTGGAAAGCATCATTAGCTGTAGTCATGTGACAATATGCATTCGTAAATACCAAAACAATAGCAGTATCGATATGTAATTGAAAATGTCACCGTGAGCAAGCTGTGTTGTAGACACCGAATTTTGCAGTTTGACAAGCATACAGGAGGTTGTCCAGTTGCATGCATAGAAGCTGGATCAAAAGCACATTATTTGCAATAATATAACAAATACTGTCAAGAGAGCAGTGTATGCAAAGGTTCCAAAAACTGACAGGTGTTCTGTAGACTGGCTTATGCAAGAATGATCCTTTGTGGCATATAACACAGTCATATTTATACAATATGTGCAAATTTAAGGATAATATGAGAACACTGCACACAACTAGTCTGACAAGACACATCAAATGTTAGTTCTTACATACCTTGTCAGACAGGTGGCATTCAACATTCTCGTATTATCCTCCAATTTGTACATATTTTATAAAGATGTGCACTTTTGGGTTGTTTGGCTACCTAGTGCAGGTCTCTTTATTGAACACTTCTTAGGTGACTTGCACATCAATGATGACGTCAACATAGCGCCCAGTCCACGATTGGATAAAATCTCCCACCCAGCCAGGAATTGCATTGTTACCTACAAAATCCAAAAGATGTGTTTTGTTGGTGCTGCACATTTTTGTGATTTTGACTGAGATAGAATCACACTGCAGTATTCTTCTTTAGAACACCAGTCTAGAAGCTGGCACAGAACTAACTAAGTGAAAAATCCATGCAATTCACAAGTTCATTTACATACAAAAGCATACTTCAGCATTTTCCTCTGTGTGAGACTGCACATACAAGATTTTTGTGCTGATTTGAAATTCTAGATTTGTATATTTTACTGTTCGTGTCACTTCTGCATAATCTTTCATTGATTGTATCAACACCCATTTGTATTTTAATATATTGTGGAAGTTTGAACATTCACGAGTGCCATGATAAACTCGTACTGTTATCATGCAGTGTTGGCTTAAACTTGTTTGTGCTCTTTTCAATCATTCCCTCATTTCATTATGTGAGAAACAGGTTATTTCTGAGAATTTTTGGCCACTCACAAAACTATACTTTCACAAGTTACTGGTATGATTTTTTTTCATATTTAACTTATTTCACAGGAAATCAGTTTTTGTGGTTCACAGTTACTGCCAAAGAATAGAACATCCCTAAATTTCATTGCATATCAACACAGACAAATGTGCATTTTTGAGAATTTTCGTAAGCTATCCCAGTGCATCATCTAATTTGTAGTAAATTGGTGTTTGTGGTTTAGTTACTGTAGCAGTTAGACTGGGATGAGGTGTACCGTGAACCTGATGCCAATTTAAAATATAATTTATTTCATGACATTTTTGTAAATGCATTTGAAAACTGCTTCCCCAAGAAAATAGTTAAATATACTCGTAAGAAACCTTGTAACAAACCATGGCTTACTAAGGGTATAAAAATATCTTGTAACTGGAAAAGGGAAATGTATCTGACAGCAAGAAAGAGTAGTGACCCAGAAACTATCAAAAATTATAAAAACTACTGTGTTATATTAAGAAAAGTTATTAAAAAATCCAGGAGTATGTGTATCATGTCTGAAATCAGCAACTCTGATAATAAAATTAAAACAATTTGGAATATTATTAAAAGAGAAACAGGTCAACCAAGAGCAGAGGAAGACAGTATTACCATCAAATTGAATGAAAACTTTACGAACAAAAAGTCAGAAGTTGAAAATATTTTTAATAACCATTTTCTAAATGTTGTGGATATAGTAGGATCCAGGTGTTCATTAGAAGATGCTAGGCTGTTAATGGAAGAGGCCATACCTATGCAATTTGATACAATTGAAATCTCACCCACTTCTCCCTCTGAAATTAGGAAAATAATAAACTTGCTTAAAAGCAAAAATTCACATGGAATTGATGGCATTTCCAGCAAAATACTAAAAGCTTGTTCTCAACAGATAAGTAAGATTCTCAGCCACCTGTGTAATAGCTCTCTGGAACAGGGCATTTTCCCTGATAGACTGAAATATGCTATTGTTATACCTTTGCATAAAAAGGGGGATAGATCTGATGTCAACAATTACCGTCCAATCTCCCTTCTAACAGCTTTATCCAAAATTTTTGAGAAAGTAATGTATTCAAGAGTAGCTTCACATATCTGTAAAAATGAAGTACTAACAAAATGTCAGTTTGGTTTCCAGAAAGGTTTTTCAACACAAAATGCTATATATGCTTTCACCAGTCAAATTTTGAATGATCTGAATAACCGAACACCACCCATTGGGATTTTTTGTGATCTCTCAAAGGCTTTTGATTGTGTAAATTATGAAATTCTGCTAGACAAGCTCAAGTATTGTGGCATGAGTGGGACAGTGCACAAATGGTTTAATTCGTACCTAACTGGAAGAGTGCAGAAAGTTGAAATAAGTAGTTCTCGTAACATGCAAAAATCAGCACATTCCTCAAACTGGGGAACTATCAAGAATGGGGTTCCACAAGGGTCAGTCTTGGGTCCTTTGTTGTTCTTATTATATATTAATGACTTGCCATTCTGTATTCATGAAGAGGCAAAGTTAGTTCTCTTTGCTGATGATACAAGTATAGTAATCACACCTGACAAACAAGAATTAACTGATGAAATTGTCAATACTGTCTTTCAGAAAATTACTAAGTGGTTCCTTGTAAATGGACTCTCACTGAATTTTGATAAGACACAGTACATACAGTTCCGTACAGTGAATGGTATGACGCCATTAATAAATATAGACCTTAATCAGAAGCATATAGCTAAGGTAGAATATTCCAAATTTTTAGGTATGTCCATTGATGAGAGATTAAATTGGAAGAAACACATTGATGATCTGCTGAAACGTTTGAGTTCAGCTACTTATGCAATAAGGGTCATTGCAAATTTTGGTGATAAACATCTTAGTAAATTAGCTTACTACGCCTATTTTCACTCATTGCTTTCATATGGCATCATATTTTGGGGTAATTCATCACTGAGGGATAAAGTATTTATTGCCCAAAAGCGTGTAATCAGAATAATAGCTGGAGTCCACCCAAGATCATCCTGCAGACATTTATTTAAGGATCTAGGGATATTCACAGTAGCTTCTCAGTATATATACTCTCTTATGAAATTTGTTATTAACAACCAAACCCAATTCAAAAGTAATAGCAGTGTGCATAACTACAATACTAGGAGAAAGGACGATCTTCACTATTCAAGATTAAATCTAACTTTGGCACAGAAAGGGGTGAATTATACTGGCACTAAAGTCTTTGGTCACTTACCAAATAGTATCAAAAGTCTGACAGATAACCAACAATTATTTAAGAAGAAATTAAAAGAATTTCTGAATGACAACTCCTTCTACTCCATAGAGGAATTTTTAGGCATAAATTAAGAAAAAAAAACAAAAAAAACAAACAAAAAAATATAAAAAAAATTAAAAAAAATAAAAATAAAAAATAAAGAAAAACAAAAAACACAAAAAAATAAAGTTGTTATATTAACTTAAGTATGTTGTTAAATTAACCTAATTATGTCATGTATTGGAAAATTCGACTCGTTCCACATCATTACGAAATATCGTATTCATGATCCATGGAACTAGTATTAATCTAATCTAATCTAATCTAGATGTTCTAAATAACATATTGTGTTACATCTAGTTTTACCAAAAGAGGAGTAGCCATATATATTATCTACATTTATCATAAATTAACATTGTTTTGAGTTTGCTAGCAACTACAATTAACCACAAAAAGTTTTAGGAAACTAGTAATTTCTTTTACAGATTTTTCTGTTGCCTTAATAGGAATCTTCTTTTGTCATTTTCTTAAATTATTATAGGGAATTAACATCTTTTAAGCTCAACAGGTTAAAAGATAATCAGCAGGCTTAATTTAAAGTTATTTGTTCACTGTTCTGCAATACATCACACCAGGTAAAATGCATGAACACAGAATGAATTGGTTGACATTTTTAAGCAGCTGGAAATCATCCTGATTGATGTCAAATGATTAGCAGATGCTGTAAGTCATTTTGGAAGAGCTCCTGAGAGTCATGTATCTGTGGTATTAGTACCAAAGGTACCTCAAATACTGTCTACTCCTGTGTATCCTGTCTCCTCTGCAGAAAGTACAGGATCTGTCATTACTCACCCAATTGACTGCATGTAGCATTTTAATGGTAGAGCTAGGCATCCTATATGAGATGGACAGGGACCAGGGATGACTCAGGGTGTTCTACTGATCCCCCTAACCAACAAGTTTGATGTGATCACTGAAACTGAAACTGAGCCACTTCACCTGTTTTGGGGAAACCTGTTTTGTCTGGTGTCAAGAGGAGGCAAATGCAAAAGTGTAGGACTCTATTAATCATCAGTAGTTCAAAGGTATCATGAATGATGGTGAATGGCAGCAGGGGACAGGAAAGGGTAGCAGGTGTGCTCAGTGTGTATGCCTGGGGGCCTCATTCAACATGTTGAAAAAGTATTCTTGCAGCCAGGGTGCAACCAGCTGCACATTGTGGCACATGTTGGAACAAATGGTGTCTGCTGTCTGGACTCTGAGGTAATACATCTGTTATTCTAGTGACTGGCAGAGAAGGTTGAGAAGACTGGCCTTGCACATGGAGTTTCAATGAAGCACACAATTTGCAATTGTCCCCAGAACTGATCATGAGCCTTTGGTTTTGAGTTGAGTAGAAGGACTGAACCAGAGAGTTCCAAGATTCTGTGACTAGTAGGCTGTGACTTTCCAGATTTATGCCATATGGCTGAGAACTATTGGGTTGCCCTAAATGGGTCAGGTATGCAACACATCAGAGGCTGCTACTCAGCTAGTTGTCTATGCATGGGGAGCACATTAGAGTTTTTTAGATTAGGTGACTCACGATCCAATTCAGATAATGACAGCTGCAGAAAACCAGGAAGTATCAGTGTAAGATCTAAAGAAATTCCTCCCACAGATGGGAGTATTAAAATCCTATTGGTTAACTGCCAAAGCATTCACAACAAAGTGCCAGAGTTTGAAGTTCTCCTGAAAAGCAGTGAAGCTCAAATAATAGTAGGTACAGATAGCTAGTTGAAACCTGAAATGAATAGCAGTGAGATTTTTGGAGAAAATTTAAGTGTATATCAAAAGGATAGGCTACTGAGAAATGCAGGTAGCTTATTTGTTGCAGTAGACAAGAAATTCAAATCCACCAAGACAGAAAATGAAGCTGCATGTGAGATTGTTTGGGCAAGACGCAGTATCAGTGGTGGACACAAAATAGCTGGATCTTTTTATCACCCATCAGACTCATCTCCTGACATATCCAAAAATTTTAGAGAAAACCTCAGTTCACTAGTATGTCAGTTCCCCAGTCATACTTAACCCATCAGTGGACATTACAGTTTTGTTATTGATGGGCATGATATGACAACCTGTGAAACATTACTACATGTGTTCTCTGGAAAGTACCTAGAACAATTAGTTAGGAACCCACCTCATGATGGAAATATATTGGATCTAATGGTAACAAATAGATCTGACACCTTCAAGGATGTCCACACTGAAACTGGTATCAGTGACCATGACACAGTTATGGCAACAGTGATTTCCAAATTACAAAGGACAACTAAAACAAGCAAAAAGCTATATATGTGCAGTAAACTACATAATGAATCAGTAGCATAATATCTCAATGAGGGACTTGACTTCAGCGACTGCTGCAGCAGAATATTGTCAAATGATCTTTCGCAAAACCTAAAGAAATTCTGGTTATATGTAAAGGCTGGTAGTGTCACCAAAGTTAGTGTCCAGTCCCTCATGAATGAGACAGGAACTGAAATTGAGGGTAGCAAAGAAAAAGCTGAAATGTTCCTTTAGAAAGAAAAATTGCCCAAGTTTGATTCTTGCACCACTAAAAAGATGAGTGAAATAAGCATTAGTGTCAGTGGTGTTGCGAAACAGCTGAGGTTATTAAAATTGGAGAAAAGCTTCAGGGCGCAATAGATTTCCTATCAGAGTCTATACTGAATTTCTAACTGAGTTAGCTTCTCTTCTACCTTTCATTTTTCATTGATCCCTTGGACACAAAGAAAAAAAACCATGCCTAATAGATAGAAGGAAGCACAGTTCACACCCACCTACAAGATGGGTAGTAGAAGTGATCCACAAGACTACCATCCAGTATCTTTGACATAAATTTGTTCTAGAATCTTAGAAACATATTCTGAGGTAAATAATAATAAGGTATCTCAAACAGAATGATCCCCTCCATGCCAACCAGCATGGATTTCGAAAACATTTATCCTGTGAAACCCAATTCACAATTTTCTCACATGACATACTGAAAGGTTTGGATCAAGGTAACCAGGTAGCTGTAGTATTTCTGGATTCCAAAAAGCATTTGAGTTGGTATTATACCTATACTTATTGTCAAAGTCATGATCATACGGGGTATCAAGTGAAATTTGTGACTGGACTGAGGTCTTTTTGTAGAGAGGATCCAGCATGTTACCTTGGATGGAGAGTTATCGTCAGATGTAGAAGTAACTTCCAGTGTGCCCCAGGGAAGTGTGTTGGGACCATCGCTGTTCATGTTGTATATTAATGATTTTGCAGACAATATTAATAGTAACCTCAGGCTTTTTGTAGATGATGCAGTTGCTTATATTGTAGAACTGCCTGAAACAAGCTGCATAAATATTCAAAATAATTAATTGGATGGAAAAAAGTTCCACTCACAAGCAGCATCAGAACACACACATAAAAGAAGGTTGTAATAAGTAACAGTACATGAACAGTAAGGGTACCAACACACTTCCCTGGGGCACGCCCGAATGTTCAAATACATTAAATTATGTGCTTCACAAAGTGAAAAAAGCATTGTACCCTGTGATTATAATATCAGTGAGTCAATATTGGACTTGGGCAACTCATACAAATACCCAGTTGTTACACTTTGGAAGGACATGAAATGGAATGGTCACTTAGGATCAGTTGTGGCTAATGCAGGTGCTAGACTTCAGTTTATTGTTAGAATACCAGGGAAGCACTATCAGTCTACAATGGAAATTGCTTACAAATCACTCTTGCAACCAGCTCTTTAATTTCCTCAAGTGTGTGTGATGCATACCAAACAGGAATAACAGAGGATACTGAAAGTATACAGAGAAGGGGAGCATGACTGGTCACAGATTTGTTTGATCCATGGGAGAGTGTCAAAGAGATCTGAAGAAACTGAATTGCCACACACTTGAAGATAGACACAAACTATCTTGAGAAAGCCTACTAACAAAGTTTCAAGAACCAGCTTTAAATTATGATTCTAGAAATGTACTACAATCCCCACAGGGGATTGTAGTACACAAATCAAGCATGAGGATAATATTAAAATAATTACAGCATGCACAGAAGTAGTGAAAATTCTGGCAAAGCATGTTGTATTGTTATTTTGCATCATTAATGACTGTTCTCGCTAGTATGTTTTCCTACTGTGCATGTGATACATACTGAATTGAAATTCAAAGCTGTGTGATAGTACACATTACATGTCAAGTACATATCCATTCATAACTTGTCATTTCTGTCTAGCTGAAAATGCAAAAAGTTCAGTTCAAAAAGCTCAAATAAACAGTACCATGTTTCATGTGATGTCATCAAGCAATTTCAGCTAATACAGCTGGAACTCATGGCAACTTGACATTTGCTGTAAGTCACTTGTGCTTGGCATGCACTGAACTTTTAAAAATGAAAAGTATTCATTTTCAGATTCTCTTGAAGGAATAGCACTTGCTGAACAAATGATGGAACATATTGCCAAAACAATTGGGAGGAATCCAGTAGATATTAAAATCCAGAATCTTAGTCCAAGTTATGAAGAAGTTGGTAATATGATAAAATATTGGAAAACTAAAACAGAGTTTGAGGAAAGGAAGAATCGTGTGGAGCACTTCAATAAGGTATGACTTTAAAATCAACTATGCTGGAGAAGTGTGGATACCCTGTTGAATAAAACTGATTTCATTAATATTTTTAAGATATCAGTACAGTGAAATATCAATAGACTTAAGAACTTTATTTAATCTTTTTGTCATAAACAGAAAAACCGGTGGAGAAAAAGAGGTATCGCAATTGTGACAATGAGATATCTCCTGAAGATTTCTATGAATTTTCATGCTGCTGTGACAATTTATGCTGGAGATGGGACTGTTTCTGTTGCCATTGGGGGAGTTGAGTGTGGCCAGGGCATCAATACCAAGGTAAAACTAGATGATTTTTGCAAGCTATTTGTTGTAAAGAAAATCAGATAAAAGTACAAACAGAAGAATGTATAAGGTGTTTCACAATAGCTGTTACAGCCTTCTAGGTGTTGAAGAGGAGACTTAGTAGATAAAGTTTTGATGAGGAACCCATTTTTGTAAATGTAGCACTTGGATATAAAAAAAATTGAAGATCAAATACTTTATAATCCCCTCCCATCGTCATTCACCCAAAAACTGGGAAGAGGGCACCATCATCATTCTCTGTCATAATTATAATATCACATACTACTTTTATCTGACTACAGCAATGGCTGCAAGAAACTGGCACATTCACAACTAGGGGGTTTGACTGTGGTGCTCTCAGGGCATGCCAAACTCTTGACTTTGAAGAGGATATCCTTTTTCATGAAGAAGAGAACCTGATGACAAGTACTAGAAACATTGCTGTGTGCACACTGTGAAGTGGTAGACTTGAAAGTGATCTAATCTTCAAGCTTATTTTACATTCAAATGGTGAATTTCTTGATATGGATTCACTGCCAAACTTTATTTATTAAGGCCCCTCTATGACAGCTAAAAGCTATTAAAAGGAATTGTAAAACACCCTGGACCATGTTATTAGGTGTAGTACATAAGCTTTTTGTAGTTTTCAAGCTTCTTGACTAATCACTGTAGTTTAAACTGTTCATAGAATATACATATAAACAACAGATAATAATTTAATCTAGTCATAAGGTCCTTGGACATAACATCAAATGTAGTTGTAGAAATGGCATAATATTCACTGATGGAAAAAAATCACAACACCAAGAAGGAGTTGTGTAACATAAATGAAAGTCAGTAGGTGCATTTGTACATCTGAAAGATGATATCTATTCATATTTCATACTACTTGCATAAGAGTGGCACTAGTAGTGCTACTATGAGAATGCAAATCATGTTTGCTTTAAATACACACTGCAAAAGTCATTAGCAATAGTTAACTTTTAGATTGGATGTGGTAGGTTGATATCAGTCAGGAACATGTTTAAGGTGACAAAGAAGCTATTATCTCTCTCACTAAGTTTGAATGAGATTGTGTAATAGCACTACAAGAAACTGGATGTTCCTTCTGTGATAGTTGATAGTTTCGAAAGACTTGACAGGAATGCAGCAATAATACATGATTGCTGGCAGAGGTGGTCGCTAGAATATGTAGTCTCAAGAAGACTGGGCTTCAGACAGCCCTGGGGCACTACTGAGAGGGAAGACAATCATATTTGGCATATGGCTTGTGCATCATATGGTATTTGCAGCAGCAATTTGAGCAGCAGTTAGCCCCACAGTGACACAATGAATTGGTACAAATTGGTTCCTGCCAGGAAAGCTACAAGTCAAATGCCTTGACCCCAAAACCCCATCTTTCTGATTTCAGTGACATCAAGCAAGAGCTCATTGGGGGCAGGGCAGAGGTGTTTTCTGATGAAAGCTGGATCTGTCTTGGTGCCAGTGATGCCCATTTCTTGGTCAGAAGGAGGTTATGAGAGCCTGTGACCAACTTGTCTGCATGCTAGACACACTGGACCTAAACTTGGAGTTGTGGTCTGGGGTGTGATTTTGTATGACTACAAGAGCACTCTCATGGTTACCCATGCACACTGAATTCAGATTTGCACCTTAATCTGGTGTTCTGACCTGCTCTGCTGCCATTCATGAATGGCATTTCAGGGCTGTTTTTCAGCAGGGTAACTCTAGCTCACATATAGCTGTTGTAATGCAACATGGTCTACAGAGTCTCAACATGTTGCCTTGGCCTACTCGATCACCAGATCTTTAGCCAATGGAGTGAATATGGGACACCATTGGACGACAACTCAAGCATCATCCAAGAACAGCATTAACCACTCCTATGTTGATTGTCAATGTGCAACAAGTGTGGTACTCCATCCCATGAACTGTAGTTCATTAATATTCACCTGATGCATAACACTCTCCCCTCAAACACCCAAATGCACACACCCATATCTATGGAGTGACTGATTGTTGATTGTCAATAGCAGTTGCCTGGGCAGATGGGGTGGGGAGGAAGTAGGGAAGGAAGTACAAGGGAGGAGGGGGAAGTGAGATAGTGTGAGGCAAGTCTTCTGACAGATGACATATGCTCTACCCTCTGGCCTTGTTTTTCAGCCACTAAGTGGTAGACATGTATAGAGGGGGAAATTGAGGAAGGAAAGGAGAGGAAGTTGGAGATGAGGAGGGAGAGAAGCTGGAAATGAGGAGGGAGACAGGGAGGAAAGAGAAACAGGGAGAGGTGTGGAAAAGTGTATGTTGGGGGGGGGGGGGGGGGAGGGCGGGGGAGGGGGAAGGTACTATAGATCTGGATGGGGAAGGTGTTGTGTGGACAGAAGAGAGGTGAGAAAAGGTAAGGTGAGGCAATGGGAAATAGGTTAGCAGTTAGGCCAGGGGGATTGCAAGGGTGCAGGATATTCTGGAGAGGCCTATGTAGGTCAGAGAAACTGATGCTGAAAGGTAACATACAAGTGGCTCACATAGTGAAGCAGCTACTGAAGTCATTTTTGTTGTGGTGTGCAGCACGATCAACAACTGGAGGGTCAAGTTTGTGGTTCACAACAGTTTGGTTGTGGCCATTCATGCGAGTAGGTTACAGTTGGTTACTTGTCATGCTCATATAGAATGTCGCATAGTAATTGTACCATAGCTGATATAAAGCATGGGTGCTTTCACTCATGACCCTTCCTTTTATAGGGTAAAAAATGCCTGTGACTGCACTGCAGTAACGGGTGGTACGAGGGTGTGTAGGATAGGTCTTGCTCCTTGGTCAACCACGAGGTAATGACATTTGGCATGCAGGATTGAAATATGGATGGACAAGGGTATACTGTAGGTTTTGTGGCTGGCACAACACTAATGTAGGTGGTGTGGGTAGGATTTTGTGTAGCATATCCCTCATTTTAGATCATGATGAGAGGTAGTTAAAGCCCTGGTGAATGGTGGTGGTTGAGTTTCTCAAGCCCAGGGTGATACTGAGTGATCAGAGGAGTGCTGGTTGGTGACTGGATAGGAGGGTTACTGGTGTCAGAGGAGAAGATGGTATGGTAGATCTATTTATGGTTCAGCTGGACAGGATTCTGTCTGTCAGTTAAGGCTGTGGTAAGGTTAGCAGCACATTTCGACATCCCCTGCTTTCCTATGCAGCCAGCATGCATGAGTGGTGAGGCTGGAAGGTAGAGACTTTTTGACGTGGATGAAATGACAGCTTCAAAGTTGAGGTTTTGTTAGAGGTTGGCACACTTGATATGAACTAACATATTTATCAATCCGTCTGAGAACAGGAGATCATAATTTAGGAAGGGGGCTCATTGACTTGAGCAAGATGGAGATGAAGTGGATTTGGAAGTAGGTGTTGAGGTTATGGAGGAAAGAATAAAGGTTGACCCTGTCATGAGCCCAGATCATGAAAATGTCATCAGTGCATCTGAACCAGGCAAAGTGTTTTATGTGTTGACTGAATAGGAAGGATTCTTCCAGATGCCCCATAAATAAGATGGCATAGAATATTGCTGTGCAAGTACTTATATCAGTACCACAAATTTGTTCATAGATTTGGCCTTTGAAAGTGAAATAATTGTGGGTCTCAATAAGATTGGCCATGAGGATTAGGAAAGAGGACATTGGGGAAGGTAGTGTTCCTTGGCCTCAAGGCCATGGACATGGGGTTGTTGGTGCATAAGAGTGTTGCAACCACAGTGACCAACAAGGAGTACAGGAACTGTGGAAAGAAAGCAAAGGAACTGAGCAGTGTCTTCAATGCAGAATGGGTGATTACAGATTATAGTTTCAAGGTGTATATGCCCTGGCGCAACAGAGAAATCCAGTAAAAACCTGGGAATTTTTTTATCCAGCAAATACCTCAGAATATTTTGAGATTTGGGGAATTCATTCTGGTTTTTAGTTAAAATTTTGTAATTTTGACTGCTAAGAACTGATACTCCAATGAAGAATTTAATTTTAGCCTGCTACCACACTATAATACTGCAGCAGTAAAACGTAAATGAAAGAGTAACATCAAAATAAAACTTTAGCTGCAAAGAAAATGTAGCATTCACAACAATGAAACTCCATGCACATACAAGTATCTGCCTACAGCAAAATATGTCAAAGGCTTTAGGACAAAGCCTACACAATACTTCATGACAACAAACTGCTTTCAATGATCATGATGTCACAACTGTTTGCATTTCTAACAGGTCACAGGAAAATATTGTGGTTTGAGATTTTCCTTTTACACAAGATGAATTATGTTAAAGTGAGAATGTGCAATGAACTTCTTAAATCATCAAGTGTTGGATTCTTTCAAAACTTAGCACTTTGAGGACCAGCCACTTAGAAAAATTTGAGGTTCAGAAGACCAGTCATTCATGCCATCATTTAAAATTTGCACAGTAATGATCACAGAAAGTATAATTCTTTTTCCAAGGAAAGTGCAAGGTGAGTTCTTGCTCAATTTCACAGATAATTGGCTTTTACATGGAAAAGTCAAAGTGCTGGATGGAACATGGATTAAAGCAGGGTACCCATGAAATGTTTGGTGCACAGCAGTGAAATTTACAGTTGTGCTTGTCAGAAATACTTAGCTGCTGCAATTTAAGCTGTGTTCTTGGTATCCTGCTTAATCACATGCTCAGAAAAAAAATTCTGATGTGAAACCTTAGCTTTTCTTGATGAAAAATATCATCTAGTAGTCATATTTCACAAAGTGAGAATACATGTTACATGTCATATTTTCCCAAGGAAAGTTTTATGCCAGTGTATAAAACTTTTACCATTCAAAGGTCTGATACATTTTACAGCACTGAGGGAAACTGTATTGTCACTTATTATGGAAAAAATGTATATTTTCTCCTGGGATATAGTGTATTTTCATGCAAAAAAAGTATTTTTAACCAGGAAATCCAGGAAAAATCCAGGATTTTTTTCTTGTCCAATTTGGCATGTCTATATTTCTGAAACTAATAAACATATACAATGAATTTTGTATTTGATGAACAGGAAACTCAAAAAGTTTTTTGGTACCTTTTCATCGGTGTTCAGTATGGCCCCCTTGAGGTGCACAGCATATGTCAATGTGGTATTCAAATTGTTCCTACACTGCAGCGAGCATGTATTGAGTCATAGCTTCCACAGCTGCTGTTATGCAATGTCTGACTCAGTTCATTTATTGTTGTTGGAAATGGAGGCACATAAACAGAGTTTTTTATAAATCCCCCACAGTAAATAATCATATACAGTCAGGTCCGGTGACCTTGGAGGGCAGTAATATAAGGCTGAGTCATTTGACCCAGTGTGACGGATCCATCATTCAGTAATCCTTTGATTTAAAAATTCTCACACTCCCAGATGACATATTCCAGAATTTGAATCAAAAACAACTGTGAACATGAGTATCTTAGGAGTAGATACCCTCAGTGCAGTGAAGCATTTTAAAGTACTTAATAAAGACAAATCTTCTGGTCCATACTGCATGCCATTTAGCTTCTTTTCACTGTACACTGATACAGTAGCCTGATGCCTAGCAATCATATATAACTGCCTGTTCAATGAATGATCCATATCAAAAGACAGAAAAATTGTGCAATACCCAAGGAGGAAATAGGCGTAATTGACTGAATTATGTACCCATATCACTGACTTGATTTGCAGCAGGATTTTGGAACGCCAGCCGGAGTGGCTGAGTGGTTCTAGGCGCTACAGTCTGGAACCGCGCCACCATTACAGTCGCAGGTTAGAATCCTGCCTCGGGCATGGATGTGTGTGACGTCCTTAAGTTAGTTAGGTTTAAGTAGTTCTAAGTTCTAGGGGACTGATAACCTCAGAAGTTAAGTCCCATAGTGCTCAGAGCCATTTGAACCATTTGATTTTGGAACATGTACTACGTTCCAGCATTATGAATTACCTCCAAAGTAACAGTCTATGGACACATAGTCAGCACAGATTCAGAAAGTGTCATTCTTTTTGTGAATCACAACTAGCTCTATATTTGAATGAAGTATGGAGGGCTGTTAGCAGGGGATCTCCTACTGATTTCGTATTTCTAAATTTCCAGAAAGCTTTAAACAGCATTCCTCTTAAGGGACTTATAATCAAATTGCATGGTTATGGTGTATTGCTTCAGTTGTGTGACTGGATTCAGAAAGGTTGCAGTACATAGTAACCAACAGAAAATCATGGAGTAAACCAGCAGTGACATCTGGTGTTCCCGAAGGAAGGGTTCTAAGCCCTCTGCTGTTCTTAATGTATATAAATGATTTAGGAGACAATGTGAGCAGACTTCTTAGATTGTCTGCAAATGATGCTGTAATTCATTGTCTAGTAGAGTCATCAAAAGATCAAAACCAATCACAAAATGACTTGGAGACAATATCTGTTGTCTCTGAATAAGCAAAAGTGTAAGGCCATCCACATGAGTACAAAAAGGAATCCATTAAATTTTGGTTATATAATAAATACACTAATTTAAAAGCTGTCAATTCAACCAAAGACCTAGGAAATACAATAACAAAGAACTTAAATTGTCACATAGACAATGCAGGGATGGCAAAGCAAGACTGTGTTATATTGGTAGAATGCTTATAATAGTCAACAGGTTTACTAAAGAGACTGCCTACACTATGCTTGTCTGTCCTCTACTAGAGCATTGCTGTGTGGTATGGGATTCTTACTAAATAGGGTTGCCAGAGGGCATTGAAAAAGTCCAGAAAAGTTCAATGAAATGAGAGAGTGTCACATATATGATAAGCGAGTTGGAGTATCAATAAGCAAAGGTAATTTTCACTATGGTGAAACTTTTCACAAAATTTTGATCACCAACTCTACTCTGAATGTGAAAATATTTTAATGTCACCAATCTACATAGGGAGAAATGATCATCATAATAAAGTAAGAGAAATCAGAGCTCATATAGAAAGATTTAAGTTTTCATTTTTCCCAGGTGCTATTAGAGAATGGAATGGGTAGGAAAATAGTCTGAAGGCAGTTTGGAGAACCCCCTGCCAGGTATTCTAGCGTGAATTGCAGAGTAGTAATGTATATGTAAGGACCTGGGGGCTGCTGGAGGTCTGATGGATTGCTGAGATGGGATCATGGTTGTAAGGTTTGTATGCAGAGGTACAGGAAAACTGACAAAGACCTTCAGCCACAACATCCATAATCACTGTGTCACCTTTGTCTGCAAGAAGAATGATTAGGCCTCTCTCTCAGTGAGCCTTGAGTAGCCGCTGGTGAAGTATCAGTGCAGTAGTGAGTCGCATATTTAGCTTTCATATTTGTTTTGTAGTTTGATTCTTAATTTCTTTCAGAGTGTTTTATGCACTTGCATATTTAATTACATAAAATCCTTGCATATTCTCATATTTGAGAGGAGTAATATTGCTTATTAATAGCTGTAGAGTATAAGTTTTTGGAGTCGTTAGATATTAGCAGTGGGATGGATAGGGTGTGTGCGTGCTGTGCGCGGGCGCAGGAGGAACTGGCCGTGGTTCACAAGCAGCTGAGCGTGCTGTTGGCCACGGTCAGCTGCCTTCAGGCTCCTGCCTTGAGGTGCAGTGATGGCGGAGGGTCTGGCGCGTCACTTGAGAAACCCCAGGTGTTGCTTGCTGCGTCCACTGCCTCAGCCGCCAAGGCACCTTCTAGTGTACCCGGCGTGTTGGGGCCGCCCTCACCTCAGAGTGAGTGGCGAACTGCAATACATTCATGTCGCTCGAGGCGGAGGGTCAATGTGGAGGCTGGCTGGCTGACTTTGCCCATTCATCTTATCAGTGGGCAAGTGGCCGCTCCTTCAGCAGGGCCCGAGCAGGCACACGGGGGCAAAGGCTTGCTGGTTATTGGGAGGTCCAATGTTAGGCGGGTGATGGAGCCCCTTAGGGAATTAGTGTACAGGGCTGGAAAGAAATTCAATGTGCACTCGGTTTGTCTGCCTGGGGGCCTCATCCAAAATGTGAAGGTGGCCTTGCCTGTGGCTATCGAGCGTACGGGGTGCAGACATCTGCAAGTAGTTGCTCCCATCGGCACCAATGATGCCTGTCACTTGCGTTCTGAGGTGATCCTCAAATCGTACAGGTGGCTGGTGGATTTAGTGAAGACCGCTGGCCCCGCACGTGGGGTGCAAGCAGAGCTCTCTATTTCCAGCATCGTTCCCAGAGTGGATCGGGGTCCTTTCGTTTGGAGCCAAGTGGAGGGCCTCAACCAGAGTCTTCGTCGACTCTGTGATGGTCTTGGCTGCAGATTTATAGACTTGCGCTATTGGGTGGGGAATTGTAGGATGCCCCTAGACAGGTCAGGGGTGCACTACACAAAGGAAGCGGGTACTCAGGTAGCAGAGTACTTGTGGCGTGCACATGGGGGTTTTTTAAGCTAGGCAGTAGTGCAAGGTGTCCTGATGAACACTCACCAGTCGACATGTAGGCAGGGGATCAAGAGGCGCTCAGTATATATTAGCAGTAAATTTTCAGAGTGTTCAGAATAAATTTCTTGAATTTACTGCCCTCCAGGAAGCATGTGGCACACAAATTATTCTTGGGACTGAGACCTGGTTGAACCCTGAGATAGGAAGTTCTGAAATATTTAGTGAGGGTTGGAACGTATTGGAAAGACAGATTAGACACAATAGGGGGTGGTGTCTTCATTGCAGTTGACAAAAATATTGTGTCTACTGAGGTCGAAGTAGAGTGTGATTGTGAAATTATCTGGACACATTTAACAGGGCTAGGGGAAATAAAGTTAATTATGGGGTGTTATTACCAGCCACCAGGTTCCACTGTGACAGTTCTAGAATCATTCAAAGGGAGACTACATTCTGTATCGCAGAAGTACCCAGATCATACTATATTAGTCAGAGGCGACTTCAACCTACCTAGTATAGACTTGAATGTCTATGGATTCATTACAGGTGGTACAGACAAGCCATCGTGTGAATTACTTTTGAACACATTATCCGAAAACTGTGTTGATCAGCTAAATTGACAGCCAACGCGTAATGGAAATATTTTAGATTTGGTAGCCACGAACACACCAGACCACATCGACAGTGTCAGTGTAGAGACAGAGATTAGTGATCATGATGTTGTCATTACGACTATGGTTACAAAAGTTAAAAAGTCGGTCAAGAGGGCTAGGAGGGTATTCTTAATAGAAAGAGCAGATGAGCAGTTGTTTGCATCCCACTTAGTAAATGACTCAGCTTCATTTACTTCTGATATGATGGACGTGGAAGAATTATGGGCAAATTTTAAACACATTGTAAATCACGCATTGGACAAGTATGTGCCAAAAAAGTGGGTTACGGATGGAAAAGACTCACTGTGGTTTAACAGCGCAATTCGGAGAATGCTCAGGAAGCAAAGGCAGTTGCACTTGTTGTACAAGAAAGATCAGGAGAATGACAAGCAAAAGTCAGTAGAGATTCGTGCTGCTGTAAAAAGCGCAATACACAAAGCATTCAACCACTACCACCGTCATACCTTATCAAAAGATCTTGCTGAAAACCCAAGGAAATTCTGGTCTTATGTAAAATCGGTAAGCAGGTCAAAGGCTTCCATCCGGTCACTCACTGATCACTCTGGCCTGTCAATGGAAGACAGTAAAACGAAAGCTGAAATTTTAAGTTTAGCATTTGAGAAATCTTTCACACAGGAGGATCATACAAACATACCGCCATTTGAGTCTCGTACAGATTCCCATATGGAGGACATAGTGATAGACATCCCTGGGGTTGTGAAGCAGCTGAATGGGTTGAAAATAAATAAATCGCCAGGTCCTGATGGGATTCCAGTTCGGTTTTATAGAGAGTACTCTACTGCATTGGCTTGTTACTTAGCTTGCATTTATCATGAATCTCTTGCCCAACATGAAGTCCCGAGCGACTGGAATAAAGCGCAGGTGACGCCTGTATATAAGAAGGGTAGAAGGACGGAGCCTGAAAATTACAGACCAATAACCTTAACATCGGTTTGTTGCAGGATTCTCAAACATATTCTCAGTTCAAATATAATGAGTTTCCTTGAGACAGAGAAGTTGCTGTCCATGCATCAGAATGGCTTTAGAAAGCATCGCTCCTGCGAAACGCAACTCGTCCTTTTTTCACATGATATCTTGCGAACCATGGATGAAGGGTATCAGACAGATGCCATATTCCTTGACTTCCAGAAAGCATTTGACTCAGTGCCCCACTGCAGACTCCTAACTAACGTATGAGCATATGGGATTGGTTCCCAAGTATGTGAGTGGCTCGAAGACTTCTTAAGTAATAGAACTCAATACGTTGTCCTTGATGGTGAGTGTTCATTGGAGGTGAGGGCATCATCTGGAGTGCCCCAGGGAAGTGTGGTAGGTCCACTGTTGTTTTCTATCTACATAAATGGTCTTTTGGATAGGGTGGATAGCAATGTGCAGCTGTTTGCTGATGATGCTGTGGTGTACAGGAAGGTATCATAGTTGAGTGACTGTAGGAGGATACAAGATGACTTGGACAGAATTTGTGATTGGTGTAAAGAATGGCAGCTAACTCTAAATATAGATAAATGTAAATTAATGCAGATGAATAGGAAAAAGAATCCTGCAATGTTTGAATACTCCATTTGTAATGTAGTGCTTGACACAGTCACATTGATTAAATATTTGGGTGTAACGTTGCAGAGCGATATAAAGTGGGACAAGCATGTAATGGCAGTTGTGGGCAAGGCGGATAGTCGTCTTTGGTTCATTGGTGGAATTTGGAGAGGATGTGGTTCATCTGAAAAGGAGACCACTTATAAAACACTAATACGACCTATTCTTGAGTACTGCTCAAGCGTTTGGGATCCCTATCAGGTTGGATTGAGGGAGGACATAGAAGGAATTCAGAGGCGAGCTGCTAGATTTGTTACTGGTAGGTTTGATCATCACGCGAATGTTACGGAAATGCTTCAGGAACTCAGGTGGGAGTCTCTAGAGGAAAGGAGGAGTTCTTTTCATGAATCGCTACTGAGGAAATTTAGAGAACCAGCATTTGAGGCTGACTGCAGTACAATTTCACTGCCGCCAACTTACATTTTGCGGAAAGACCACAAAGATAAAATAAGAGAGATTAGGACTCATACAGAGGCATATAGGCAGTCATTTTCCCCTCGTTCTGTTTGAGAGTGGAACACGGAGAGAAGATGCTAGTTGTGGTACGAGGTACCCTCTGCCATGCACCATATGATGGTTTGCGGAGTATGTATGTAGATGTAGATTGGTTTTCATATTATAGATAGCTGTGTGTGCCATTGATGTGATATTGAACTCAATGGAGAGGGATTTAGGAAAGGAAGGTGAGGCCAGATTAGAAGTGAGAAACTTGTTAAAGGACAACTGGATGGAAAGGGTGGAGGATCATGGCTGGAGGGACCTTTGTACTGTTTTAAACATGGTTCTGTGTGAGGTGTTGGGTTACTATTGTCAATGGAGTGAGTGGTGAAGAAATGGTTGCACTATAGAAAACTAGTAAAGGAAAGTCAGGTCTGGTTGAACTTAGATTTAGGACTAATGGTGAGGGCATTAGAAAGTTCTGAGACTTCCACATATTTCAGAGTTTTGACAGGAAGGTTGATAACAGTGTTACATTATGGGTGTTCAGTGTACTTCATGGAGGATGGAGGAAATTTTGGGTATGCAGAAGGCAGAATAAGTCAGCAACGCATGATCGGGGAGCAATGTGGTATGGCAGGGAGCTTGTATTGTAGTAGTAATCTTATTCTTGACAATAGGTAATGCCATGCAATGTGGGCATAGGGCAGCAATTCTGGGACAGCTTCCACAGATGGTGGTGGGAATGCTGTAATAACTGTTGAAGGGCAAGAGTTTCTATTGCAGAAATAACATACAGGAAATTGTGGTCACTGAGTGAAAGGATTTTGTGAAGTAGATGCTGTCAAATATGGCAGGATGGGTGACAGTCCAAGATGCCAGTTTTAACAGTGAGCTTGTTAGGAGGTATACCATGTGCCAGCCAAGATTTCAGAAAGCGGACATGTGACTGGAGTTTAGCTAGGACAAAGGAAAGTTTTCAGAGTTAGCTGAGGCAGACACAGTTACAGTCCCATACACCCACACACCACCTCTTACTGCAGTGCATTCAGGCATTTCCTACTCTGTAAAAGGCAGGATCATGTGTGAAAGCACCCATGTTATATATCAGCTATGCTGCAATTACAGTGCAGCATTTCATGTGTACATGAGAAGTAACCAACTGTCTACTTGCATGAATTGCCGACATCAAATTGTTGCAAATGGCAAACTGGACCATCCAGTTGTCGAACATGCTGCATGCTACAACACAGATAATTTCAACAGCTGCTTCACTAAGCAAACCATTTGGGTAATCCTTTCCAACACTGGTTTCTCTGAACCATGCAAGTGGCAATTGTCTCTCCAGCATATCCTGTGGTCTTCCAATCATCCTGACCTAAGTGGTCTAGCAGTTAGCATTGCTGCCTCTGGGTCACTGGGTCCTGGGTTCAATTCCCAGCCAGGTTGGTGAATTTCTCTGCCCAGGGACTGTGTTTTTGTGTTGTCCACATCATTTCATCATCATCATCATTCATGACAGAGGTTGGAATGGAATGTGAAAAAAATTGGACTGTGAAAATTGGGAATTTGCGCGGGTGCTGATGACTGTGCAGTTGAGCACCCCACAAACCAAACATCATCATCATCACCCTACCTTATGTTTCTGCTAACCCACTTCCTAATGCCTCACCTTATCTCTTCTGTCCAAGCCACTCCTTCCCCATATGGATCACATAATGCTTTCTCACTTTTCTTCCCTTCACTGTGTGAGCATTCTCCCTCTCCTTTGGTCCCTCCCCCTTTCTGTTCCTCCCCTCTCACCTGTACTGCCCACTCGCTCCCCTCCTGCCCCCTCGTCTCCTGCTCTGTCTCTCCCCTCTGAACCCCTCCTTCACCTGCCATTGCAGCCCTTCCATCCCTTACCCTCTCATCCCTCCCTCCCTCTCCCTTCCCACCAGTCCCTTCCCCTCTTGTCCCTCCTTCCCCTGCCAAATGCATCCCTCTGCCTCCTGTCAGTCACTCCACCCTTCCTTCTCCCTCCTCTCTCTCCCCTCCCGCACACTCTCTCTCTTCCTGCATCCTCCTTCCCCTTCTGCACCCTGTTTCACTTCCCACACCTTTGCTCCTTTCCCACATCCCCATCTCTCCTCCTCCCATCCCTCCCTCCCCCCTCCTGTCCCTCCCTCCCCGTCCTGTTCCTCCTTCTCCATCCCTCCACATCCTGTCCCTCCCTCCACCCTCCTATCCTTTCCTGCACCTTCCTTTGCCTCTCTCCAACCTCCTGCCCTTTCCCTCTCCCCTTTTGCAGTGTCCATTCATACAGATGGACAGATGGTTGATGATAAGCACACATAGAAGTCTATGCAGCAGTTGCAGCAGAGCTCATACATGACATAACTAAGAGGGGAGTTCAGTAAGTAATGCAACACATTTTCCTCAGCTAATTTCAGTTGAAAAAATGCAGCATTTGTTGTGGGACATCATGGAATATTCTCATTTTTGTTCCTATAGTTCTGTGAAGGTCCAACAGGTGATAGCACAGTAGCTTTCAAACTGCAATCTGTAACAGCATTTGAAGCAGAGAGCTGTTACTAAGTTTCTTTCACCAGAAAACCAGAGAATCACAAATCTTCACAGGCACTTGCAGAATCTCTATTCTGACCTGGCAGCAAACAAAGGCATGGTGAGCCATTGGGTGAGACAACTGTCATCATCACAACGAGGTCATGCTGACCTGTCCAGTCTCCAGCTATGCATGCTTGTGGATCCTGCAATGCTGGAACATGCAGACATTCTCATTTGAGGTAATCAAGGGAACACAATCAAACACTTCTGCACAACTCACTGTCTTTGTTGGTAGCATTGACACAGTCATCAGAAGCTCACAAAACTTAATTGGACTGCTCTTCCTTGTCCACCCTACATCTCCTACCTCCCACCTTCCAACTTCCATCTGTTTGCCCAATGATAGATGGACTTCATGGGAAGCAGTATATGGATACTGATGCAATGAGATGTAAGGTGGTGTAAGGCTGTTGCACCAAATGGAGGTTATGTTGATAAATGGGGTTTTGTAGCCAAAAGAGTGAAGAATAATAAAGCGTATTGGACTCCTGAATTAAACAAACCTGCTTTCAGATACAAATGTGTGTTGCATTACTTATTGAACATCTTGTATACTTTAACTTATGGGCTGGCCTCTGATGGGGTAGAATATGCCTGTGATGGGGATTGAAGTAGCGCACGCTGAGTAGATGCAAGAGGCAAAGGTATTTTGTAGACTGGTTGAGTGATGGAAAATCACACTGTGAAGGTATTGAATCTTGTCATTAGAAGTCACAGGACATAAATGCTGTCGTTTTATCAGACACCAAAGTGCTTGGGGGTGCTTTCTAGGTCAAAGGCCTTATCCAAGGCCATGGTAGTGGCAGTAGTAGTGCACATGGAACCTAAAAACAGGCCAGCAGAATCTAAATGCACATTTTCCTACACAGTATGAGCAGCTTTTTATGAGCTTAGAAGTCCACTTTCTTCAGTAAGAAAATAAGATTGCTGCTGGACTTAGAGGATACACAAAAAAATGAAATATGTATTTCACATTTTTTATCACATTTAATAAATTTATTGTTATTATACTTTATATTTGAACCATGATACCATTTTGTGTTTAATGAAGATCATTAGGGACATAAAATGTTTAAATAACATTTTAGGTTGCCCAAGTTGCTGCAAGTGCTTTGGGGATTTCAGTGGATCTTGTAAACATAAGGCCAACCACTACCTTTACATCTCCCAATGACTATGCAACAGGAGGAAGTCAAACTAGTGAATGCTGTGCATATGTAAGTAAATGCACAATTTCATGAGAAAATAATTGCCTTTGATAATTTCATTTGTATTTTTTATCTTCATATGACTAGAATTAATGTTTACAGGCAACACTGCGTGCTTGTGAGATACTAAAGCAAAGACTGGCTCCCATACGAAGAAAAATGACAAACCCAACATGGCAAGAACTTATTGCCCAAGCTTATGCAGAATTCGTAGATCTCTCTGCAAGTTTCATGATGTATGTATTCTCATTCATTTTACTAAATAGCCTGGAAAGTGCCGTATTACAATTTTGGAACTTAATTATTTATGTTTTAATGTAACAAAATATACCAGACAATATGTATGCATTAAATCTGTTTCACTTTTGATGTTAATGGAATCTTTCAGCAGCAATCTGTAGGACAGTTAATTTTTACAGTAGTTGAGGCATCTTTTTCATTTACTTTATTTTGTATTTATTTATTTTTTTACACTAAATTATTGTAAACTGATTGTATTTTGTTGTTTTACTGCAAGTTGATACCAAATTTGTAAGCTACTTTTGGTAAGGGATTATGTATGAGTCACCTGTTTCAAAACTCACAAAATATGTATTGTATTGTATTGTATTTTTTATTGGCCCTGTTGTCTACATAGCAGCTTATGCATAAGACATTGGACAAGTCAAGTTATAAATATACAGGCTGAAAGTCATTACAAGGCATACATATTTAAGGTTACAGTAATACACTTTACACGTAAGTATTTATATAACACATTTCAGAAATTTAGATATTGTTCAATGGAGTAAAAGCAGTGATGCTGTAAACATGACTTAAGATATTTTCCAAATGTATTGACCTCAGTGATAGCTTTTATGTTTTCGGGAAGTTTGTTATAAAGCTTAACTCCCATGTGAAAAGTACCTTTTCGGCACAGTGCTGTGCTGATTTGAGTCATATGTAAGTTTCTGTTTTGTCTGGTAAAGTGCTCATGTATATCACAGTTTTTTTGCAGTCTCCAGTCCTTGCCTATTACATTTAATTTAAAGAACAAAAGGGTTTCCATAATGTATACACATGGTAATGGAGGAATACTAGATTTCTTAAACAGGAGTTTACAAGAGTCTCTAGGCTTGCACCCAAACAAGATTCTAATGGCCCTTTTTTATAGTTTAAAAGTTGTTGGACAGATAAAAAATTTACTCACTATTGGTGACAGGAGAACACACATATAAAAAGGCACTGAAATTTTGCATGCCTTCAGAGCCAGTGGCGCCTTCTTCTGGTAGAAGGGTTGAAGGTGCAGGAAGAGAGATGAGCGACAAGGTCTGGTGAGTTTGGGGGGACTTACCAGATGGTTGAGACAGTCTTTCCTTCTTATTCTATCTGGTAAGTCTTGCCTGACCTGTGCTTCTGGGTGACTTCTCTGAACTCTCCACATTCCCTAAACCTCGCCAGACCTTTTCTTTCATCTCTCTTCCTGCCCCTTCAACCCTTCTGCCAGAAGAAGGAGCTACTGGCTTCAAAATCTTGCAGATTTTAATACCTTTTTATATCTGTGTTCTCCTGCTGCCACTTTGTGAGTTGGTTTTTAAATAATTGAGTTAGGTGGGTCAGACAGAGTGAGAAGTTGTAGAGAAATATGTACCAGATGGCTGTTGATCCTGATGATCCATAGGTCACATAATTCCAAATCAAAGACAAACTCCACCATATACTATTATTTCCCATAATTTTTACATTAGTTGAGGGATCTTTTTCATTTACTTTATTTTGTATTTATTTATGTTTCTTACACTAAACTACTGTAAACTGGTTGTATTTTGTTGTTTTACTGTAAGTAGATACATAATCTTAGCAGTCTATTTTTATTTGTTTGAACATTCAGTTTGTTTCATTATTAACATTAAGGTAATTGCTATATTTCTGATTTCATATTTGGTGTCACATGATATGAAGCTGTAACCTAATTTGCTTCATCTTGTACAAATCCCCTTTCCACATCTCCTTTTTTTCCTCTTTATATTTTTTATGCCTTTCTAATATATTTCTTGTTTTATCACAAGTTCAGGTGTCAAGACTATTTTACTCTGTGAATTCTGTAACACATTTTCATTCACAATATTGTTTCCAAATTTTGTCAGTTTCTTACCTTTTTGATGGTAATAGACTGTTATCTGATGATGGTCTTTGAAGCTAATGAAACCATGTTACATTTGGTACACATGGCTTTTACATCGATATCTACACCTTTATTCTGAAAGATCTAGATCTGTCAGCTACATTACGTATGACTTAGCCTGTGTGACCTTCCATTTCATACCTATACAAATCATTCCCCCAGATGTTTATGTGAGTTGACTAATTCCAATGGTGACTCATTGACTTTGTCGTCATAGGACACTTCATTTTAAGAAGTTGTCTATTTTTGCACCATTTTCAAATCTTATTAAGATGTGACTGAATATTAGAGCAGCCTTTTTTCAGACTGTGCTTCATTATAGATAACTGCATCATCTGCAAAATGTCTGTGGTTGCAATATTTATTGTCTGACAGCTCGTTAACATATAACATGAACACCAATGGTGCCAATACATTTCCATGGGGCACACTCGAAGGTACATCTACTTTTGCTGTTGACTCTCCATCCTAAATACCATGCTATGTCCTCCCTACCAAGAAATCCTCAATCCAGTTACAAATTTTGTTTGATACCCCATATGATCACACTTTAACACTTTACTACACTGCTTTGTGGATGTGCAAAGCAAAGTTTCAACTCTCTTTTCATAGTTATTCTTGATGTGTAATTCTGGAAACTACATTGCAGATGGAAAGAACCTGCCTCTAGACTGATGTGACAGTTCATGACATGACATTGTGTAATGCTCTGCATAGCATTGTCAGTCAGGCACACACTGCTTTTTTTATGGTGACTGTTGGTAGTTGCAAACAACTATGTGTGAAAATAAAAAATATATAGTGCTTTTGTTACCTTTGGATGAGGCTACTCTTCAGTCCAACTTGTATTTCTGCTAATAAATGCATCAGGAATGCATGAATCAACCATAGGGATGTGTGTTGTGTTCCTTGCTGTTCACGCAGTATATTAATGGTCTTGCAGACAATATTAATAGTAACCTCAAACTTTTTGCACATGATGCAGTTATCTGCAGTGAAGTAGTCTGAATGAAGCTGGCTAATATTCAGTCAGACCTGGATAAGATTTCAAAGCTGTGCAATGATTGGAAACTTGATTTAAATGTTCAAAATGTATAATTGTGCATTTTATAAAATGAAAAAAAGAACGTGGTATCCTATTATATAATATTTGTGAGTCACAATTAGAATCCGTAAATCTGTAAGCACATACAAATATAAGGGGTGTTCAAAAAGAAATGAGCCAGAGGCATAATTACAGAAGCCGGTAAGTGTATGTTAGAAGTATTGACCCTGGCTGTTGAGACACTTGTCCCTCTATGACACAAGGCAGTGAATGGGTCTCCCATAAAATTCCCAGGCTGCAATGTGAACCAGTTCCACACCTACAGCTGGATGTCATTGTCCAAGGTGAATTGTTTGCCTCTCAGAGCCTTTTTAAGGGGACCAAAAATGGAGTAATCACAGGGAGAAAGGTCTGTGCTGTATGAAACATAGCCGAGAACCTCCCATTTAAATTTCTGCAGGAGTGCTGTGACTGTGTTGGCTGTATGAGGCTTTGCATTGTCATGGAGCAGAATGACCCCACAGTGGATATTACCAGATCATTTTGATTTGATCGCTTGGCAAAGGGTGGTCAGGGTTTGCGAGTAATGCTGGGCATTCACTTTTGTCCCATGCTGCAGGAAGTGAATCAGAAGGGGTCCTGCTTGGACAAAGGAGAATGTCAGCATAACCTTTCCTGCACTCATGTGGACGTCGATGTCCAGCCGTACATGTGGAACTGGTTCACATCGAAGCCCCAGGAATTTTATGAGACAGCCATTCACTACCTTGTGTAACAGTGGGACAAGTGTCTCAACAGCCAGGGTCAATACTTCTACCATACAGGTACTGGTTTCTGTACTTATGCCTCTGGCTCATTTCTTTTTGAATGCCACTTATACTTGAGTGTAAGACTTGCTTATAAAATCACTTGTGTGTCCCATTCTACAATATTGTGAAAGTATGTGGGACCTGTACCAAACAGGACTAGCAGGAGATACTGAATGTATTCAGAGGAGGGCAGAATGAATTGTCATAGATTTGTTTGACCTTTGAGAGTGTCACTGAGATGTTGAAAGAACTGAACTGGCATACTCTTGAAGAAAGATGTAAACCATCCTGAGACAGATAACTGACAAAGTTTTAAGAATCAGCTTCAAATAATAACTCTAGGAATATACTGAAACCCCCAACAAACTACTCCCACGGGAATTGTAAGGATAAGATTAGATTAATTACAGAATACACAGAGGCATTTAAACAATCATTTTTCCTATGCTCATACATGAATGGAATGGGAAAAAGCTCTAATAATTGGTACAGCAGGTCATACCCTCTGCCATGTACTTCACAAAGGTTTGCAGAGCATAGGTGTAGATATAGAACATATAAATCTTTCTGCTTGTTTTAGTTACCATTTGTATTTTTGTAATCATTATTACTACAACTGTGTATGGCAAAGGATCCATAATCAATGTAATATTTACCCCTCTCTGTTCAAGTAGAGCAAATGTTTGTTTGTGTGGCCATCCTCCACATCAGGCACAGAAATATGTGTATTGTAAATAAAAAACTGTCCTTTCATGCTGCACTGTATTTTATTTTTGCTAGATGCATTTTGCCTTTTTCATTTTAAGGCATTATCAGTAGGATAGTTCTTCATGTTTCTGTTGGCATCTGCATTTCCTCTCATCTAGCCATACACTGGTGGTCACACTATAGCTCTATTTATGAAACATAAGCATGTTTTTAGGTACCAAACTTTTTTAATCCCACAGAAAGGGACATGTAGTGAACTAATGTAGTTCTACCTTGAAATCACAGTTTTTTTATCAAATATGTATAATTAGTGAGAGAAGACTCATAGTGTATCACAACAATATGGGCAAATGAAATGAAAAGTGGGAAAAAAAGTTTGGAACATAAAAACAGCTAATGAGCTTCACTAATTCCAGGGTCCACGCCATAACATGTGCTCTTTGTAAAGCAGTGGAAAGTCCAGGATGGAGATCTAATAGTCTACTATTAAATAAGTCTGCCTGCTTTTCAACACATATTTCACATGTTCAGTAACTGTCTATCCTAATTCATATTGTTATGTCCTTCACTCTGATAAACCCCTGGGACACAACCTCCCATAGCAGCCCTTGGGCTGGAGGGATGGCTATGATGTCAGGATGGCAGGCAGGGGAGGATTGGGACAGAGTATCAGGGGAGTAGAGGCCCAGAGAAACTTGGCTGACAAAATTAACGCTTTGTTTTACTTGCATATTTGTGTTTTGTGTTGTGTCAGAATAGTGCCCCCCCCCCCCCCCCCTCCTCCCACCCCACCCCACCCCCTCGATCTACACTCTGCATGGGGAGAGCTGGGTGACTGAAGAGATGATGATCAGCATACAGCTACCTGTCTGCAATATACATGCCCCACACTGTTGACACCTGTGCTCAATATGGGGCATGCAACCCTGTTGCAGGAGCCACACCGCAAACACCTCATGTTAGTGGTGTATGAAGATGGTGGGGCAGCTTTCTATGGCAGCCAGCACTGTGATGAATGACTGGGTCTCACCAGCCACTGAAGTGTGGTGCACGCTCCATGATGGTGGAAGATGGCTGCTGTGTGTGGGATACAACCTGCTGCCCCAGGGGCAGCAGCTTGTCTTGCTGATGGAGTGAGCCTGAGATGGCCCAGTGCCAGGACACTAAGTTTGTAAGGTGGACTTAAAGTAGGAATCTGGTACCATGATGGAGACCTGAACTTGTGACAGCTACTGGCAGATCCATGTGATCTCCTCATCTAGCATAGCTCCAAGTCTTGCTAGAACGGCTGGGCTGTGAATGAAACTGCTACCAAAATGACAGCTATTTACACAAGATAACAGTGCACCTGTTATGAAATGCACTGCATCTAGTTATGTTCTTGATAACACCACTGGAGCCCTTTTGTAGAGAAATCTCCTTGCCTGTTCTGTGAATTATCGCTGCACTTACAGGTATCACTGAGTGAGTGGGTCTCAATAATTCAACAATCCAGTTCTTACAACCAAAATGACAACCCACTGTACATGGCAGCTACTAGTAGCTGCTGCAATTCTCCACCACATATTCCCATCCAACAGATTTTCCCATAAAATGGTAGCAATGAATAAAAATCTATCCTAGTCTCCAACATGCAACACCAACAGGCAGCATTCATTCTTGTGGTAGACAGTGCCATAGGTGCTTATCTACATATTCTGAATTACTATTCAGCTGCATTTTTTGAACTCTTTTTACTCTGTTTATAAGATTTGCTACAACCTAATGCTGCAATGTCATTTAAAATATCTCAATGATCAGATATATATTTGGGGTTGAAGGGGGTTTACAAAGACCATTATTGTTTATCTGTTTATTTCATTGTTCCTTATATCCTGCAAAAAAATAATATCTTGACAAATACAAATTATAAGAAAGTCTTTTTGTTCACAGGTATCAAGGTATGGAAGAGAAGTTGGATCAATATCCTATTTATGGAGTAACAGTGGGTGAAGTAGAAGTTGATATGTTAACAGGCCAGTATGAGGTGTGCAGACATTTTTGATAACTCATGATTCATTTTTCATCATAGTTAAGTATTAAGTAGGTCTACTTAGCAAATACCCTTCATGTTTAATTTCTGTTTCCCACATAGGAAAAATACCCTCTGATGGTGTGCTGTTTTATTGCTAAATTTTTATAGGAGAATCTGATTTAGTGCAATATTCATCCTGTCTATGGCGCAGATGTAATCCTTGTAGTCTCCATGTAAATGATTTTATTACTCTGTTTTTTGCTGTATTTTTTGATGTAAGAAACTGCATAAAAAGGGACAAAAAATTAAAATATTTTAGTATGAGTAAACACTGTGCTTTGGATGTTTAATAAAAAGGTAATGAAAATGACGCTTTGTGTGTGTGTGTGGGGGGGGGGGGGGGGGGGGGGGAGGGGGGGGGTTGGTTTGTGGGTAGGGGTAAATGCAATAATAACTGAGGGTCCTTAAAACTGGCTGTCAACAGATCATAAACATCTACCAGTAATAATTACAAATTATAGAATAGTAACATTCAAAGTCAGGATTAGAATTTTATCATCTCATTGTGTACATAAATCATTAAGTTAATGTGAAGGGGACTTGTCAATGTAGGTAATATAATTGATAGATGTACAAAGTGCAAAGAAAAACCTACATTCATTTCCATTTATGAATATTAGTACCGGTACCAGTTTCTTACAGTAATCTACAAAGATTGTCGATTTATTATAAGTTTTTGTAGTCATATACTGAATGCATGGGAATATAGTTTTAATCTATGAGAAGGGTAACATGAAATTTCCTTTGTTTCTAGTATCACACTATGTTGAAAATGATGCCTTTGTATTGTTATGTATATAGATATAGAGTTCATAACTGTAAATACATTGAATACTCATTTACATGCCATAAAAAGAGGTCAGCATGAATACCTAAGCTTAATATTACATATATAACTAATAACAATTTTTTGTAGTAATAGTATCCTATTTACACTACTTACATTCACTCAAAAGGTTATTCTTTGTCTTACAACAGATGCAATGTAGCTGTTATTTATTTATTTATTATATAATGAGAACTAGTACAACTATACAACATTTGTGGTCAAATGTGCACAACAATAAACTCATGTAATTTACATCTTCAGATATAGTTCCCTAATCTATTTAATTGCTTCATTGAAGCATGGCCAGTGTCCTTTGTATGCTCAAAGGGGACAGTCAGCAACAATATGGTGGAGTGACTGTAAGGAAGCACTACAGCTACAATTTGCACAACCTGCACATTCCCACTTGTGAAGTAGATAATCGCATCTGCATTGTACAGTTTGAATCCAGTTCATGGTCCTCCATTGATGCCTGGGGAGACTGAATCCTTGTATCTGTGTGGAAGAGTTCTCAAATAGATATTTTTTTGAATACTGATGACTGCCCCCACTGGATTTTTCATGAATCATTGACTTTGTAGGAGGACCCAAGAAGGTTGTTTGTTGTATGCCATGACAGTTTCCTTGATTTCAAGCATTGGTGTTCTGCTTGTGCAATATTTCATTGAATAGGTAGCTTAGAAATATTCTGAGTGCTATCCAAACATTCGGGAATACTTCAGATCTTCTTAGATCTGGTGGTGGGATTTTGCTGGAAACAGAAAGCCATAGAATGTTCATACTCTGAGTACATCTCATAAATATATGCACTGCCTCATTCGGTTGCATGTCTGTCTTCCCAGTGTGAACATTATTGATCCAGAATGAAAATCAGCACTTAGCAACAGAGTGTGAATGGGCCAAGTCTGTGGATCTTAAAACATGAGCATTAGGTTCCCATGAGGTCCCATCAATTTTCTGAAGCATGTTATTTCTCATTTTGACTTTAGCAGCCACATTTGGAAGATGCTGCATTTCAGTTAGAGTTATATCTAGTGTTATTGCTAAGTATTTTTGTTTACTACTGTATGACAAAACTTGGTTTCTGAATCCAATTTCAAATTTGCAATCTGCCCATTTGCTTAGGTGAATGCAGATATAATTGTTTTATGAGGAGTTATGTGAAGGCACCCCATTTCACCATCAGGAAAGTTGGAGCTCTGGGTGATTGTAACTGTGATAAGCAATTTTTCTAGTGTCCATGTCACTTGTGTTGGGCAGTATTGTCATTGCAAATTGAAGATTGTTTAACTTGTTTCCCAAGTAGTTTATGTAAAGAGACCATGATAAGATTCTTTCTACAATTATCCCCAGGAATTTGACAGAATTTGCTTCTCTGAGTTCTTCCTAACTTTTATGGATAATTTTAACAATATACCTTAAATGAATGAAAATTCCATTACACGTCAAGACAATGGAGTGGTAATTGAAAACTGAATCATAGCTTAACATTGGTAGCCTGTATGGAAGACTAGTTTATGGCAGAGTCCAAGCACTGTCTTTGCTATTTTGACACTTTATATCTGATGTCTAAAATTTAGCTATATCTCAGAAAACAATCCATAATTTTGGAGCTTTTCAGGGTAGCTGCATGGTCTAAGGCACCTTGCCATGGTTTGTGTGGCACATTCCATCGGAGGTTTGAGTCCTTCCTCAGGCATGAGGGTGTGTTATCTTTAGTGTAAGTTAGTTTAAGTTAGATTAAGCAGTTTGGTCCCATAGGAACTTACCACCACTATCATAATTTTGGAAGAATCTAAATTTAGGATGATATGGTAACATAGCATAATGTGAGACAGAAGATGAGATGTTTTGGTTTAAGTCTGCTTTCTGGATTAATGACCAAGACTATATGTGGTTTTAGGCACTTGGTCACACCCACTTATGCACCTATTTGGTTGCCCCCTATCCCTACCCTCAGAAATACAACACAGTTAATTATCACTCATTAAACAAATTAATTGAAAGCACATGATTTGAAAACAAAAAGTGCACAGCTATATCCAACAGCTAGATTAATGTGGCATTGAAACTGGAGCAGGACAAGAAGGTAGAGAAGTGCCAAGTACATGATAAGAAAACAAATATCAGGTGTGTTTATTCCAGTGATTTGAGTTAATGGCAAGGAGGAGGAATACACAAGAAGCATCTGAAATAAAATGTCATTACTTGCCTATGTCCTAAGTGTTCTGGAAATAGGACCAGTGGTACCAAAATAGTGACTATTTATTTAGTAGATATTTGTTATTACATTTTGCTTAAATTAATTTCTTTATAGAATATATTTTTCTTTGCAGTAAGATCTTGTTTGTTAACTTTGAAAACCTGTCACTAAAGTCAATATTTAAATTGACCTATGGATATTTTTCTATGTTTACAAATTCATTGTAAACAAATTACATTATGTCTCATGTACGAATTTATGTCTTAGCATGTATATTGATGAGCCAAAACATTATGACCATCTGCTTAATAGCTTGTTTGTCCATCTATGGAACAAACTACATCACTGATTCAGAAAGTCAGGGATCTAACAATGTGTTTGTAGGTTTTTGGAGGTTTGTGGCATTAGATGTATGTGCACGGGTCATGTAATTCACGTAAGTAATGGCTGCTGATTTGCCTATGCGGTGACGGCACCTGACAGTGACCCAGATGGGTTCCATAGTATTTACAGCAGGCTACTTTGGTCCCCAAGACATCAATTTAAGTCCACTACAATGCTCCTCAAACCACTGCAGCATGGTTCTGGCTCTGAGACATGGACAGTTACACTGCTGAAAGATGACATTGCCATCGGGGAAGACATCAAGCACGAAGTGATGCAGGTGATTTCAGTTGTCAGTTTGTATTTGATTACTACCACAGGTCCCATGGAAGTGCAGGAGAATGTCTCCCATAACATAATACTGCTATCACCAGCCTGCATCCATGGCATGCTGCACGTTTTGAGCTGCTGCTCATCTCAATGACGGTGTCTGTGGAGACAACCAGCAACCTAATGTAGCAAAAATGTGATTCACTTGAAGAGCCAATATGTTTCCATTGACTGGCAGTCAAATACTGATGCTCCTATATCCACTGCAGTTATAATTGATGATGCTGTTGGGTCAACATGTGAATCCGTAGGGATTGTCTGCTGCGGACCTGCATGTTCAACAATGTACAATGGCCCGTGTGCTCCAAAACACTTGTACATGCACCAGCATTGTCTTCTTTCAGCAGAGATACCACAGGTCATCATCTACCTTACTTTGCAGAGCAGAGAATCCTCCAAACCACACATTCTGTGGAGAGCTTTGGGTAACCAACCACTCAGTGCCTAGTATTTCTGTAGATGCCCATGACAATGGCACATTAACATTCAAGTGGCGTCACTATTTTCAACATACTGGTTCAAAGGCTCTGCATAATAACAATCATTCATTTGTCAAAGTCGTTTATCTCAACAGATTTCCTCATTTCCAGCCCATGTCTTCACTAGGGTGATTCCCTGTCTGTGTCTGCTCCTCTTGCATACTTTTGTTACTGCATCATGTGTCCATAACACCACCAGGTGGCAGCCAACGTGGCAATGGTCATAACATTTTGGCTTATCAGTGTATGTATGGCAAAGACTTAATAATGGCAGATATGAAGTTTCAGATTTTTCCTCCTTAAAGCAGGGGTTTGCCAACTGTGTATTGCAGCTCCCAGGGGCATAATGACCTTTCAGCAATGGCATCGGGACTTTTTCATGAGAATAATAATCTGGTTTATTTTCTTTCTGAGTAAAGGAATAATGTCTACACTACCAATGATATCTACTTGGCTAGCAAGTAAGGGCTGTTACTATGATAATGTGGCAGATGGCATTTGAATTTTACTGTGCAACTTATTTGCATTTATTCAGTAAAAATCAACTTGAAAATTATTTTTGTGGAATTCAGATCATTTCTAATTACTGTTTGTCTTATGTGATTTGTGTGTCTCTATCAGAATGGTCAAATTTTTAAATATAAGTACAAAATATGATATTTCAAATGTGTCATGTGGGAACTATGATGACAGTTACTTGAACTGCAGTATTCCATGTATTACTGTTGGAAATGAAGAATGACCACAGTGTCATTTTTTCCAAAGCCCTAGCTTTTGAATGCATGCTTCCTAATAAAATGAAACAACATGTGGAGTCAAATCCTAGTAGTTTGGTAAACAAACCATGAGAACACTTTTTGCACAAGGTAAAAGAAATGACAACAAAAAACTTCACAAGTAAGCTACAGTTTGTACTACAGCACTTCTTTCATCTTTCAAAGTTTCCTACCCTGTATCAAAGAGCAAGTAACCTTCCACCATAGCTGAAGACCTTATTTCTCAACTGCTGTGGACATTGTACATCTTATGATAGATGTATCAACTGCCAAGTAACTGGCATATGTGGCTTTGCATTAGTTTTCAAAAACCCAATGTGGCAGATGGGCTTAATGATCATTTGGTTGAAAAACTTGCTCTTTGCTATTTTAGCTACATGTAACCACAATTATGTACATGTAAGCGCTACTACACTCTTTAATGGAAGAAAATAATATTAACTGGGAAAACTGTGTAGACATGTGGACAGATGGAGGTCCTAGAATGGTTGCTGCACCATGGTTTGTGAGCTGTGATCCAGAAAGAGGCTCATGCTGCTTGGGCACATACACCCTGCCTTTCATGGCATTTAATCAGTGACTGAAGTTGTAAATGTCATTAAAAGTCAGCCATTTAAGTCAAGATATTTTCAACAAATGTGCAGTAATATAGGGGCTGAGAACATTTCTCTAATTTATTACAACAGCTCTCACTGGCTTTCATGCATGAATATCACAAAAAAGGTGTATGAACTCATGAATTAAATTTGCTCTTATTTCTAGAGAAACATTTGAGTTCCAAGAAGTTCATAGGTACTGACTTTGTTTTGAGACTAACATACATTTGTAATATCTTTGAACATCGAATTGATCACTGCTTCTGGACATTCCAGAAGAAGTTGATCAACACAACAGGCGCAAAGATTCTTTCAGTACAGAACTTTTATCAACACCTGCCAATGAAGAACAAGAGCAATTTATTGATATTTCTTCAGACTGCAAACTGAAATTTAAGTTCATTTCCTAAAAAGATCATATGAGTTTTGATACATTTTGCAACACCTTACTTATGAGATAGATTGTTGAGAACAGGTAATCATACAAATGAAGTATAGATCATGAATGAAGTGGAGAAAGAGATCCAGTTTTCAATCTTGTGCCAAGATGATAATGAAGTAGCAAACTTACCTTTCTCATTGATTTCATTGCAAGAATAAGATGTAATAACTTCACTTCCATGTCTGAAAGAAAAAATATTATTGATGATCTGCATCTGTATAAAATAACTGGAATTTTATTTGCTGGCTGCAAATTCTTCACCATCAGCTGTATTAGGTTCAGATGCACTACCTATTAGTGACAAGAAAATTTGTGCCAGAATGGAACTTTAACCTGGATTTCCCACCTATCACAGTCAGCAAATAAATTTAAAATTATTTTATGCAGCTGTGTGGATTGTCAATAATTTTTGTTCTTTCAGACATGTGAGTAAAATATTACAACCCTAGAATGGAATATGATGATAACAATGGTGGTCTCAAGTTTTAGTCCCATTCTCACTGCACGGGAATCCAATTAATAATGAGCATTAGGTGGTGAATATTGGGGGCTATGGTATAAGTAAGTAGACTGTGACATATGAAGGTTTGGATTGGTACAGGAAGCATACGCAGATAGCCAAAATGGTTGAGACAAAATCTTGTGATAAACAGGAAATCCAGGTTTGAGTTCCAGTCCAGCACAAATTTTCACATGTCACAAATAGATGGTCAACTTGCTTAAATAAGATCCTCATATTAATGTCAGGGATTTTAAATAAATGAAATGAACCAAAATTTGATTCAGATTTAAAATTACAAAGGTTGTTTAGTGATATTTTCTGAGTATTTTGATATAAAGGGGTGTATGGTTACTGGTGGCTCCTCACAGAGTGATTGCATTTAATTTGATTTCTTACCTCCATTTATCTTTGTATAAGTATTTCACTGAAAATATCTCCAGAATACAGTAAATATTGATGGTAAGTTTCATGTGTCTTATTTGGAAACAAACCTGTTCCATTTACTCACTGTTCATTCCATTGAAAACAGCATTGCCCACTTTACTCTTCGCCCTCAATCTTGTATCCAGCACTGCTTGGTCTCCCTCAGGTTTTCTGGCATTATCAGATGTACATTAACAGTTATACCATTTATGATCTACAGAATTCTTTCAGTATAAAATGTTTTCCAGTCTAATTTAAATATTGGTCAAGTTTTATATGCATGGATTGGTTTAAGATGTTTATGTTTCCATCATTTGTGCATTGAAAATATTGACACACTAATTTTATGTTGTCATTTGTTTTTTCAATTAGTTATTTGTAGATGAAACAAGATAACTCTTGAATGAATTTTTCAACCTGCAGTGGAGTTTACACTGATATGAAACTTCTGCCAGATCGAAACTATATGCTGAGCTGAGACTCAAACTCAAGAGGTTTGCCTTTGGTGGCCAAATGCTATACCATCTGGGCTACCCAAGCACAATCATAATGCATCTTCACAGCTTTACTTCCATCAGTACCTCATCTCCTATCTTCCAAACTTCACAGGTCCTGAGTTTGAGTCTCAGTTTAGTTCACTGTTTTGATCTGCCAAGAAGTTTCAAGATAACTTTTACCTGTGTGACTGATTTAGAACTTTTAGATTTGAATGTTCTAGCTCTCCTTCCATATTTTAATTCTTCTTTTGTCACAAGCCTGAGTCTTCTCTTTTACACTGCCCCTTTCTTTCCAGTAGCCATCTTTGTATCCAGTTACAACTTTTTTCGTTCATTATTTGTCCATTGCTCCTCTATCTGGATCTTTCTTTACAGTATTATCCACACACTTGATCATCCACTATCATTTTCAGCAGTTGCCCTGTCTCCTTTAGCTGTATTTGTAGAATATAAAGAGTGACAGAGGAAAATGACTGCAATAAAATTAGACTGCACACAACATTTTATTTGTGATAATGGCAGTATGCTGTAACAACACAGGGAGGATACCAGAAAGAAGATTTGGGGAAGCTTTATCAAGGACTGTTGTATGACATTAGCTTCTATTCTTCTTTCTTGTACTGCATTTGATTGCTTGCTTTTTAGTAATAAATGGTAGCATTGAACACATTTAACTGTATCTCATATGATACAGCAAAATGTTTTGGGAGGCAATGCCCTCATCATCAAGTCGCCAACACACAGGTCACATTACTATACTATAAGACTAAAAAAGTGTAACAACACATTTTTGGCATTCATAAAATAAAATAAAACAAATTACTCTGTATTTCCTTGTCTTGCATTAAAATAGTCTGCTTCTGTCCTTGTCTCTGTCCTGGTCATTCCAATCACACACTGCAAGTGTACAACAGGTGTCTCCATCATTTCCATGCACCAAATATGTCCACTTGATGCTTCTTCTGATGCTCCAGCACAGTTATGAGCTACTATGCCAGAGGTACCACTGTGTATGCATTGCTACTGATACAACCTCAATGCCATTCCATTGATCACATACTCTTAGTTCATTTTTGCTATTACTTCCATGCTGACATCTAAGAGTGCTATACTATAGCTACTACATCTATGGAGCATTAGATACTCATACCTGTCAAAAACTCTGATTTCATCTGCACTTTAAGAACATTGTGATATTTCTTAATACACAAATGAGAGATAATGAAATAAATGATTAATGGCAAATCTCATATTCAGATGTGAAACAAATACTAACCAATAGATAGAGGGGCTGGCCAGTACTTACCTCAGCTCAGTACAACCGATAGATTCACAAAACAGAACAGAAAATTTACATTCCTAGCTTTCAGAACTTTGTTCCTTCATCAGGGAGGAGAGAGGGGAAAAAAGGGAAGAAGGGAAAGAGGATTCAGTTACTCACAACCCAGGTTATGAAGCAACAGGGAAAGGTAAAGAGGGAGGGTAGCAAGGATGGAGGCATGGTTGTCAGAGGGAAGCCAAAGATATTCTACTGTTAAGTACTGTGCCAGCTTCAAACCAAAGAGGATGCATACTGAAGTAGAGAGGTATATAGTATAAAGATATACACAACTATGTGGGATGAAAAGATGCGTGAGTGGCTAAAGAGGAGAGGGAAAAAGTTGAAGACTGAAGAGTAAATGAGAGTGAGGTTGGTTAATGTAGGTTCAGTCCAGGGGGATGGCAGGATGAAAGGATGTGTTGGAGTGCAAGTTCCCATCTCCGCAGTTCCGAGGGATTGGTGTTGGGTGGGAGAAGCCAAATGGCATGGACGTTGTAGCAGGTTCCTAGGTCCCTAGAATTATGCAGGACGGTATGCTCTGCTACTGGGTATTGGACATCTCCTAGGGGGACAGTTCTTCTGTGCCCGTTCATGCACTCAGCCAGTTTATTTGTCATCATACCGATGTAAAAGGCTGTGCAGTGCAGGCATGTCAGCTGATAAATGACATGTGTTGTTTCACATGTAGCCCTGCCTTGAATTGTGTATGTTTTAGCAGTAGCGGGACTGGAGTAGGTGGTTGTGCGGGGGATGCATGGGGCAAGTTTTGCGGTGGGGCCGATTACAGGGGTAGGAACTGCTGGGTAGAGGAGGTGGTCTGGGAATATTGTAGAGTTTGACAAGGATGTTACGCGCGTTAGGGGGGTGACGAAAGGCAACTCTGGGTGGTGTGGGGAAATATTGTCAAGGGATGATCCCATTTCAGGGCTTGACTTGAGAAAGTCATATCCCTGGTGGAGTAATTTGTTGATGTATTCGAGGCCAGGATAATATTGGGTGACTACAGGGATGCTTCTGTGTGGTCTAGGGGTAGGAACATTGTTGTTGGTTTGGGAGGTATGTATTGCTCGGGTGATCTGTTTGTGGACAAGGTCTGCAGGATAGTTGCAGGAGAGGAAAGCACTGGTAAGGTTATTGGTGTAACTGTTGAGGGATTCGTCACTGGAGGAGATATGTTTGCCATGAATACCTAGGCTGTAGAGGAGGGAGCGTTTGACGTGGAATGGGTGGCAGCTATCAAAGTGAAGGTACTGTTGTTTGTTTGTGGGTTTGATGTGGACAGAGGTGTGGATGTGAGCTTCAACAAGATGAAGGTCAACATCCAGGAAGGTGGCTTGGGTTTTGGAGAAGGACCAGGTGAAATTCAGATTCAAAAAGGAGTTGAGGTTATGGAGGAAATTAAGGAGTGTTTCTTCACTATGAGTCCAGACCACAAAGATGTCATCTATAAACCTATACCAGGCCAGGGGAAGCAGCTGTTGGGTCTTCAGGAAAGCCTCCTCCATGCAGCCCATGAAGAGGTTGGCATAGGACGGAGCCATCCTGGTTCCCATGGCCATTCCCCTGATTTGTTTGTAGGTCTGTCCTTCAAAAGTGCAGTAATTATGGGTGAGGATGAAGTTGGTAAGTGTGATAAGGAATGAGGTTTTTGTAAGATCTTTGGGTGGGCGTTGGGAGAGGTAGTGTTCAAGGGCAGAGAGACCATGGGTATGTGGGATGTTTGTGTAAAGGGATGTAGCATCTATGGTGACAAGAATGGTTTCAGGTGGGGGGGGGAGTGGGAATGGATTTGAGGCGTTCTAGGAAGTGGTTTGTGTTTTTGATGTAGGACGGGAATCTGCAGGTGATAGGTTGGACGTGTTGGTCTACCAGAGCTGAGATATGTTTTGTTGGGGCTTTGAATCCTGCCACAATTGGACGGCCAAGATGGTTCTCTTTGAGGATTTTGGGTAATAGGTAGAAGGTAGGGGTATGTGGCTCAGATGGAGTGAGTAGGTCTATGGAAGCCATTGTGAGGCCTTGTGAGGGACCTTGGAATTTTAGGATTTTCTGCAGCTCAGCCAGGATGGAGGGAATGGGATCCTGGGTAACAGCTTTGTAGGTTGAGGTGTCAGAGAGTTGATGCAGTCCTTCCGCCACATACTCCACATGGTCAAGTACCACAGTTGTGGAGCCTTTATCCGCCAGGAGGATGACAATAGAGTGGTCTGTTTTCAGCTCCTTAATGACACGGGATTCAGCTGGGGTGATGTTGGGGGTTGTCAGGATGTTCTTCAAGAAGGACTGGGAGGCAACACTGGATGTGAGAAATTCCTGAAATGTCGGCAAGGGATGGTTTTGGGTTAGGGGAGGAGGATCTCTTTGGGAAGGCGGTCGAAACTGTTCTAGACAGGGTTCAACACTGGGTTTAGTATTTAGGGGCTGTGTTTGGGTGGTAAAGTAATAATTTCCAGTTGACGTTCTGGGCAGGCTTCAAAGCCCCAACAGAACGTATCTCAGCTCTGGTAGACCAACACCTCCAACCTATCACCTGCAAACTCCCATCCTACATCAAAGACACAAACCACTTCCTAGAACGCCTCAAATCCATTCCCACTCCCCTCCCATCTGCAACCTTTCTTGTCACCATAGATGCTACATCCGTTTACACAAACATCCCACATACCCATGGTCTCTCTGCCCTTGAACACTACCTCTCCCAATGCCCACCCAAAAAGCTTCCAAAAATTTTGTTCCTTATCACACTTACCAACATCATCCTCACCCATAATTACTTTTGAAGGCCAGACCTACAAACAAATCAGGGGAACAGCCATGGTAACCAGGATGGCTCTGTCCCATGCCAACCTCTTCATGGGCCACATTTAGGAGGCTTTCCTGAAGACCCAACAGCTGCTTCCCCTGGCCTGGTGTAGGTGTATAGATGACATCTTCGTGGTCTGGACTCATGATGAAGAAACACTCCTTAATTTCCTCCATAACCTCAACTCCTTTTTGAATCTGAATTTCACCTGGTCCTTCTCCAAAACCCAAGCCACTTTCCTGGATGTTGACCTTCATCTTGTTGAAGCTCACATCCACACCTCTGTCCACATCAAACCCACAAACAAACAACAGTACCTTCACTTTGATAGCTGCCATCCATTCCACATCAAATGCTCCCTTCCCTACAGCCTAGGTATTCATGGCAAACATATCTGCTCCAGTGACGAATCCCTCAACAATTACACCAATAACCTGACCAGTGCTTTCCTCTTCCGCAACTATCCTGCAAACCTTGTCCACAAACAGATCTTCCGAGCAATACATACCTCCCAAACCAACAACAATGTTCCTACCCCCAGACCACACAGAAGCATTCCCCTTGTCACCCAATATTATCCTGGCCTCGAATACATCAACAAATTACTCCGCCAGGGATATGACTTTCTCAAGTCAAGCCCTGAAATGGGATCATCCCTTGACAATATTTCCCCACACCACCCAGAGTTGCCTTTCGTCACCCCCCTAACGCGCGTAACATCCTTGTCAAACCCTACAATATTCCCAGACCACCTCCTCTACCCAGCAGTTCCTACCCCTGTAATCGGCCCCACCGCAAAACTTGCCCCATGCATCCCCCGCACAACCACCTACTCCAGTCCCGCTACTGCTAAAACATACACAATTCAAGGCAGGGCTACATGTGAAACAACACATGTCATTTATCAGCTGACATGCCTGCACTGCACAGCCTTTTACATCGGTATGATGACAAATAAACTGGCTGAGTGCATGAACGGGCACAGAAGAACTGTCCACCTAGGAGATGTCCAATACCCAGTAGCAGAGCATGCTGTCTTGCATAATTCTAGGGACCTAGGAACCTGCTACAACATACATGCCATTTGGCTTCTCCTACCCAACACCAATCCCTCAGAACTGCGGTGATGGGAACTTGCACTCCAATACATCCCTTCATCCCGCCATCCCCCTGGACTGAACCTATGTTAACCAACCTCACTCCCATTTACTCTTCAGTCTTCAATTTTTTCTCTCTGCTCTTTAGCCCCTCACACATCTTTTCATCCTACATAGTTGTGTATATCTTTATACTATATACCTCTTTACTTCTGTATGCATCCTCTTTGGTTTGAAGCTGGCACAGTACTTAACAGTAGAATATCTTTGGCTTCCCTCTGACAACCATGCCTCCATCCTTGCTACCCTCCCTCTTTACCTTTCCCTGTTGCTTCATAACCTGGGTTGTGAGTAACTGAATCCTCTTTCCCTTCTTCCCTTTTTTCCCCTCTCTGCTGCCTGATGAAGGAACGAAGTTCCAAAAGCTAGGAATGTAAATTTTCTGTTCTGTTTTGTGAATCTATCGGTTGTACTGAGCTGAGGTAAGTACTGGCCAGGCCCTCTATCTCTTTGCTAGTATTCGTTTCACAGATAATGGTATAAGATTTTTCAATAACTTTCTGAATTTATTTTAGTGCTGGGCATTATTCAGAACTGAAAGCAAAATGAATCATTAGTTATATTCTATGTTGCTTCTTCAGCATACTACTTATAACAGAATAAATTCCTTAAGCTAAACTGAATCTCCAGATTTGTTAGAAATCATTTACAACTTCTGGTTATGTAGCTAGTGTTTTTCTTTGTTGCAACTTATAATTATCAGTTGAATTGTAAGAGTTATTTATATGTTTGATCCATGATGTTCCAGGTACTCCGTGTAGATATCTTGGAAGACGTTGGTATAAGCATGAATCCTGATATAGATGTGGGTCAAATTGAAGGTGCATTTGTTATGGGACTTGGTTATTGGCTGACGGAGTACATTGTTTATGATGAAGAAACTGGAAAAGTGCTGACAAACAGAACATGGGTAATTGTGGTTACCTATTTCCCTTGTGATTTTATGTCATGTATGACCTCTTGTTCCATCTTCCAAAAGACTACATCCCAACAGATAGTTGCATTTTGATTTTTTGTGGGAAGATGATTTGGTACCCATTATTACACATATTAATAGAAAAGTAAATTCTCATGCATTATTATTAGAACAGAACAGAATAGAGACTATATTGTCACAAAACAAGTCATATACAATCAAATGATTGGGACATAGGTGATTTGTCAATTTGAAGCTACTTTCTAATTGTAAATATACAGACTAATTTACAACTGTTTTGTAATTTTAAGTACCACAAAATGACTTAATATATTGATGTTGAAAATAAAGTAAAATTGAGAAAAATATTTACTTAAAGTAACTAAGTAGTAAGAAATAGAATAAAATTAAACATCAGGCATAGCTATTTGTGACAGTGAGTCATAAATTCTTCAACGTAGTAATAATATTTACTTGCTAAGTAAATTCTTGTGATTCATAATTTTTAAATTTTTCACAGATTTTATTTCCCAGCCTCATGCGTAATATGTTAATTTATCTTCTCCAGCAGTTTTATCCTATGAGTTGGTAACGAGATTGTTTCTTGTATCATAGTCATGATTAAACAGGTTATTTTCAAAAAGTTGAGTGTTTTGTTTAGAAAAATTAATTATTTCATAGTTATGGAGGCCAGGAACAGGCATAAGATCAAGGGCATCGAACAGGGGTCTGCATGACTGTCCTTTTTCTTCACCTGCCATGGCTCTAATGACTGTTGAGTCATCTGTGTAAAGAATTATGTCTGAATTTATGTTAGTTGGCATGTCATGTATGTAATACAAGAATAGTATTGGCCCAAGGATAGATCTTTGTGCCACACCTTGTTCTGCTTTGTTTCAACTTGAGAAGAATATCTTACTTTTTTTTCTATTACTGCTTTATGTTTCCTGTTTAATAGATAAGATGACATCCATCTCAGTGAATATTCACTAAAACCATTTTGTTATTGCATACAAAGTAGTAGTTTGTGGGCTAATGTGTCAAAAGCTTTAGTTAGATCACAAAATAGCCCCATGCTATCATTTTATTATCTAAACTACTACTAACTTTGTAATAAGTTCATTGATAGCTTGCACAGTGCAGTATCCTCTTTGGAAACAATGCTGATTGTTCTGGATAATATTATACAGATTATTAGAGTTGAGTATCTGGTTAATGCTACTCTTCCAAATATTTTGGAAAATATTGATTCCAAGGTGATTGGTCAATAATTACCCACTTCATCATGTTTGCCTTTTTTATAAATGGGTTGCATTTCAGCATATTTCAGTCTATTGGGAAAACATCCTTCCTCAAAAGATTGACTGATTATAAGGGACAGAGGATGTGCAATTTTATGGACGACTGACTGCCTTTATTAGTTTTGTAGGAATTTCATCCCAGCTTACAGAATTTAAATTCTTCAAGGACTTTATATCAACTACTTCAGAGTAGGATGTAGGGTGAATCTGAATTCAGTGGAAACAGGATACAAAACAAATTTTTATCTGTGTTGCAATATTTAAGACTGTTACTGAGCAAGTCACTGAGAATTAATCACTGATCACACTCCCCATTGACAGAGGTGAGTAAATGCCTCCATGCACTTCTCTTGTTACCATTTTCAGGCCTTTAACAAACTGTTTGTACAATTTCACCACTCTTGGGCCATTGACAGTGTTTCCTCCCCATGCTGTGCTGTCAGACTTCACATTTGAACAAGTCTAAAATTTCACATTAAAAAATTCTTTTGGCCAGCACTGAACTATAACAACAGACATAGTACAAGTAGAATGGCTATAAAAGAGATACTAATCTCAAGGCAATACTTTAGGAAGAAAAGAGGAAGTAAATGAAGATTAGAGGGGAGCTATGAAAATACAAGAAAGTTTTTACCAAGCACTGAAAGATATAAGTGGAAACAAGCCCTTGGAGTAGACAAAAACCACTCAGAATTATTGAGATCCTTGTGAGAGTCTGACATGACAGAAGTATTCCAAGTCATATGTAAGATATATGCTGACAAGTTTCATTATTACTGATTATTAATTTAACAAGTCATTATTGCAAAATAATGACACAAATTATTCACAGAAGAATGGAAGAACTATTTGACCTGGACCTCAGTGAAGATGAATTTGGGTTCCAGAGATATACAGGAACATATGAGGCAATACTGATAATATGAATCATCTTAGAAGATGGGTTAAGGAAAGGGAAACCTACATTTATAGCATTTCTAGATTTAGAGGAAGATTTTCAGAATGTTGAATGGAATACACTCTTTGAAATTCTGAAGATAGCAGTTATGAAATACAGGGAGGTAAAGGTCATTTAAACTTGAACAGATATCAGACTTTAGTTACACGAGTTGGAAGACATGAAAAGCAAGTAGTGGCTGAGAAGGGAGTAAGACAAGGCTGTAGTCCGTTCCTGATGTTATTAAATTTGTGCACTGAGCAAGCAGAACAGGAAACAAAGCATAGTTTCTGAAAAGAAATTTAATTTCAGGCAGAAAGAATAGTAACTTTAAGGTTTATCAATGATATTGTAATTTGTGTCAGAGGTAGCAAAGGATATGGAAGAGCATTTGAATGAAATGGATGGTGTCTTCAAAGAATGTTATAAGCTGAACAACAACAACAATAGTACAACGAGATTAATGGAATGTAGTTGAACTGAATCAGGCAACACTGAAAGATTTAGATTATAAAATGCCACACCAAAAGTAGCAGATGAGTTTTACTGATGACAAAACTAGAAAGGATAAAAAATGCAGACTGACAATATCAAGAAAAATATTTCTGAAAAAGAATAATTTGTTACTGTACCTCTGAATATAAGTTTAAATGTTAGGAACTTCTTTCCAAAGTTCTTTGTCTGTATTGTAACATTGTGCAGAATTGAAACATGGATAATAGGCAGTTCAGATGAGAAGAGAATAAAAGCTTTAAAAATTTGGTGCCAGAGAAGAAAGCTAAAGATTAGATGGGTGTAGCAAATAATTAATGAGATGATACTGAATCATGTTGAGTACAAAGAAATTTATGGACATGTCCCAATAACCTGTTATGCCTTGCATTAGTAAAACATGTAACTGAGAAATAAGTAATAGATATTTCAGATTGTCTTGAATTAGGTCTCTTTTTATACATCACCTTCATTATGATTTGTACTGCACATATGAATAATTTTTGTTTATAAAAATTGCATCATACGCCAACCATTAGCAATATAGGCTGATCCCCGAAGTGCCAGCTGAAGCTGAAAATTTACTTCAGTGCCACTTGCTTCTGCCAAATTTAGTTTATAATTTATTCTTTTTTAATGTTTTTGAGCAGCAAAGTTGTAATAGTTGACTGCCTGTGGTGTTAGTCAACACATGATTGATCAACACAGATTGTCATCACACACAAGCCATGGCTACAAGCTACATTGTTAAACAGTTTCCATGTCTTTTGTAAAATATGCATTACTTTCTACATTTTCTCAGAAAAAAATGGCAGTTTTATTTTGTTTTTGATTTATCCTTCTGATTTCCTTCTCTTCATTTTGTTCAGCATTTGAATTTTAAAGTTTTTTTTTCTGAAAATCATAGCATAACAAAATTACAACTTCATTTTTTCTTTCAGAACTACAAACCACCTGGAGCTAAAGATATTCCAATTGAATTCAACATAGAACTGAAGAAGAAAGCACCCAATCCACTTGGTGTTCTTCGGTCAAAAGGTAATTTAACTTTTACAAGTGCCTTGGCCTATTGTCTGTAGAAAACATTTACATACTCTTCACTAAATAATGGTAAATAAATTTTGTCATTTTGACTTCACAGCGGTTGGTGAGCCTCCTCTGTGTATGAGTATTGTGACCTTCTTTGCTTTGCGTGAAGCTGTTCTCTCTGCCAGGAAAGATGCTGGTTCCACAGACAACTGGGTAGATATTGGTAAGTATCGCTGCACTATGATATTTCGGCTGTTCTAAAGTAACAATTGTAATGATATAGTTTGCAAGTATCAAGGTTGGCTGCTTCACTCAGACTTGTATAAATGGCATTTTAAAGTTTACTTCATTAAAAAATAACTTTTAGTCTTTGAAGAAAGCATGAACTAATCACTTGAGAATAATGAAGAAACAAAAAATTATAACTTTTACAAACCCTATAATAACATGGAAAGGATAGGTGGCTACTCATCACATAGTGGAGTTGTTGGGTTACAGACAGATACAGTGGGAAAAAGTGAGAAATATTTCAACTTTTGGATGAACTCCTTCTTTAGAAGCAGAAAACACATAAATACTAATTTGACATTTTAACTTAACAGAGGTAGGTTAACCTCCTCTGTGCATGATTACTGTGACTTTCTTTGCTTCATATGAAGTAGTTCTGTCTGCCCAAAAAGATGGTGGTTCTGTGGATGAGCTGCATCTGAAGGAGGACTTTGTCTGAAATCTGAAATATTCCTAACATTCCTTTTCATTAGGCTTGACTGTGACTCAATGCCATATCTGTGTGGTGAGTAGCAATCTATCCTTCCTGTATTGTTCTTATTCCATTTGGGACTTTCCATTATTTGAACACACCTGTAATAATTTACAGCAACATTTTGTAGTCCTCCAGTCATTACACAAAGAGGGCTCAGAGAACCTTGCACATTGTAAATACCAGGACAGTGGCAGCTCTGCAATTATGGAACTAAGTGCACGCACTGCGTGCTTGCAGGAGGAATGAATTTTTCAATAATGCAACTCATATGTTCACAATAAAACATTCTTCTAATAACAGCTCACTTGTGAATACACAGTGGTTGTTCCATCTCCACTTCAGTACTCTGCAGCATGGTCATTCTCTTGTCAAAATACAACACTCCTATGAACTAGAAACTTCTGAGGAAGTGCTTCTGTTGAAATGGAGAAACCACTGAGCCTATGGAAAGTGTAAGAAGATTACATAACATGGACTCAGTGAGATGAACACAGATACGGAGCCTTCAGTTCTCCTTTCGAAAACATGTGGCTGCCTCTCAGTCAATTTGCACCATTATTTATAGAACTTTACACAAAGGACTAATACAAAATAGTTTTTTGTGATGCAAGATATTGTTGATCATGACAGAAGCAAGTGTCCTTGCTTTTCATAAGAAACTGACCAAAACACATTTCTCATGAATGATGAAGCTCATGTTGAGTAGGGAAAAAAAGGAAATTATTTTTTACTGACTGGGTTGTAAATCCTAACTGTTGCATACATGCCCTATTACTGTCTCAGATCACTGTTTTGTGTGATATGACAGACAGAGATAAAAGATCAACATCTCTTTGAAAATGATGAGGGAACTCTAACAGTTAATTCTTGTCAGTATACAGAGGTGAAACCGACTCCTTACCTCAAAATTTCATCATAGAGTCTTTCATTGGGGGTATGGTTTCAGCAAAAATTCTGCTGGAATGTTCATGTTGGTACTTTATGAGTTGTTTCCAGGGTAGACAAGGATGACATTTTGCAGGTTACACAGACACCTAAACTGAGTGTATGTGATTACTTCTTTTGAGAGTACCTGAAATCACAAGTGTACATTAAAAAATCTCTGATAATTATCTAGCAGAAAACTGATGTTCACAAGGTAGCTATGGCCACACTGGCTAAAACCATGTTAGTGGCAGTGTCAAATTTAGTTTTCTTGGAAAATGTATAACACAATGCTGTCTTGTAATATTTATTATTACCAGTTTTCATTATTCTACATCCCCCAGATAAGAAAGAATACAATCACATCATCACATGTTGTACATGTCTTCACATACAAAGAACAACTTAAACTTAGCCAAAATGTGTAAAACAATTGTCGTAAGCTTCCAGTAATAAGGCAATGTGGATCAATGTGTGGCAAGTGATAAACTGTCTGTTGAGTAGACAGGTAGCTATGTACTGGATAGCCAGTTTATCACTTGCCGCATTGCCTTATCACTGGAAACTTATGATCACTGTTATATGCATTCTGATTATGTCTAAGTTGTTCTCCATATGTGAAGATATGTACAATATTTGATGTTATTATTGTATTCTCTCTTAGCTGGAGGATGGTGAATAATCAAAACCAGTCATAATAAATACGTATTACAAGACGGCATTGTCTCTTGCTTTTTTCTAATTATATATATGCTGTTTACTGCCATCAGAAAAACTTTTCTTCTGTTATTACAAAAATAAAACCATTAGTAGTCTAGCTCTCTAGGTGCTGTAGTTACTGTCAATCAGTGGCAGAACAAAAGCTATAACTAGAGCGGATAAGAAAGCAGAATATATCAGCTGTCTAGTACAGTTACCAACATACTGCAAGCCACCAACTGGCACATTTTAGAGGGTAAAAATTGTACCTTTCCCCCAACCCAATTTCTAATTGAGTATCATGAGCTGGAAGAATAACTGGCAGTACGCATCCATGTAGGATCAAATTTCTTTGATGCTCATAGTCATTATGGGTGTGAGTAAGGAGGAAGCAATTTTCATCTTCGAGTTCCATATTACAAAGATTTTTCAGTTTGTGTACCTGTAACAAAAAAAACTAAACTGTTGGTAACTTCTTGCTTTCTGGCATTCCTGTTGTGTCTTTGAATGGCCCTAAAAATCCCACAAGTTCTTTCGCAATGTTGTTGTCATAACCAGTAAGTTTTTCAGACACACCTCTCTACAGAAGTAGTTACATGACTTTGTCATACTGCCTTAGTATACAGGGCGTTTCAAAAAGAAAGAGCAGATTTCAAACATTTATTTCTCAAAAACTACAAATGATAGAAACACAATTCCAACGGTCCTTCACTCAATATGAGTACCAAATGTTACACAACAAATATCAAAACTGTACCTCAATATGAGCACCATTTGTTACACGACAAATATCAAACCGGTATCTCATTTCTTGCCACACACGACGCAACTGGTCTTTAGTTACCGAATTCACGGCCGCAACAATTCGATGTCGTACTTCTTGAAGAGTAGCGGGCATAGGTGGGACATAAACACAGTCCTTTATGTACCCCCACAAATAAAAATCGCAGGGAGTAAGGTCTGGTGACCTGGGAGGCCACAGACGATGACATTGATCTTGTGCTCCTGCTCTTCCAATCCACCGTCCTGGAATGGTGTTATTTAGGTACCGTCGTACAGGTTCAGAGAAGTGTGGTGGGGCGCCATCTTGCATGAAGATGAAGTGATTTGAATCTTCCTGAAGTTGAGGAAATAGCCAGTTTTCTAACATGTCCAGGTAAATGGTTCCTGTGATAGTTTTCTCCATGAAAAAGAAAGGTCCATAAACTTTGTTTACCGAAATTGCACAAAAGACGTTAACCTTTGGTGAGTCTCTTTCATGTTGAATAACGTCCCTCGGAGTTTCACTCGCCCAAATTCATACGTTATGCCGATTAACTTTACCAGAAATGTGAAACGTTGATTCATCTGAAAAAATTAATCGTTCGGCAAAATTGTCCTCTTCCATGTCCTGTAGAATTGCAGTTGAAAATTCGAACCTTTTGTTGTGGTCGTCAGGACGCAATGCTTGCAATAACTGCAGTTTGTACGGCTTCATGTGCAGACGGTTACTCAGAACGCGCCATACCGTTGTTTTAGACATGTTTAGTTCGTGACTTGCCCGTGCCGTGGATTTTCTAGGGCTCCTTTCGTAAGCTGCACGGACACGCTCGACATTTTCATCCGATGTGCGTGGACGACCCGTGCTTTTTCGCTTGCAGATGCAACCATCTTCTACGAATCTGTGATGCCACTCATAAATTTGCTTATGACGAGGCGGCTGTTTGTTGAATTGACGGCGGAATGCACGTTGCACACCAACAATGGACTCTAACTTTGCAAATTGCAGCACACAAAATGATCGTTCCTGTGGTGTCGTCGCCATTTTCCTACAAACAAACGCCAGCGCCACTGCGGATTTGCATGGAACTTCTGCGCGGACCATTGAAAAACTTTGAACCTTTCTCTGACAAGAAACGTTTGAATTGTGTTTCTATCATTTGTAGTTTTTGAGAAATAAATGTTTGAAATCTGCTCTTTCTTTTTGAAACGCCCTGTATAATGTAACATTGTAAATAAGCTGTTACACTTACTTCACTATCTTGCTTGAAGTTTGTCTGTATCAGATTCACATCACCAGTTTTCTTCAAGAAATAGCCACTATCTTTAGCAGCATTAACTCATAGAATAACCACCCCAAGCCCATCTATCAAAGAAACATTGTCTAGCATGTTTTTCTGGGCTTTGTTCAAAACATGTGTAATGCATGCATAATGCAGAAAGGATTGCAGTGCTTTGCATGTTTTAGTGCCTTCATCGGTTGCTAATGAAATCTTATTAAAATGCTGAGGATTTACTCCTAACTATTTGAATAATGTTTCCTTGATGTAGCTCTTAACAAATTCCCATACTTTTTTTTTCTTCTCAGAAAAATGATTTGTCATCAGTGCCATATTACACAGTGCCTAATCTTGATATGCAAAGTGCACATTACTAGATAGGCAACACAGTTTCTGATATCTGTCGATTCCTGAATCTGCTGTACATCCACATGCATGCATGCCTATAGCGTGGATAATGCTGGGCATCATACTCACTTATGTTTCATTGAATTCTCCTTCAGTGTTTTATACTACTATCACAGGATGGGCAAAATGTTGGAAACCTTTACATCTCTCAATTCTGAACCAGCATTTACAAATTCCTGATATAAAATGTAAAACCCTACGCCTAATGTTGTGTCTCTGGCACACATTTATAAGTACCTTTTTAATTTGTGTAGCTTTCACTGAAACTACTAATGCTTTGGGGATTACACTTAGTCATAATCTGCAGACATGCCTTCAGACGTGTGGAGGCAGGTCTGTAAGACAGGAAAATAGAGCACTCGCCGCAATGCATGTAGCCAACACCTTTATCAGTCATTGATGAAAATCTTGCTTAAACATTCTTACAACCAGCATTTTTCACACTCAGGATATATTATTTCGAATCAAGTTTCACTTTCACACTCTCCTTCATCTCGCGTTTGTTCACCATGATCCTACAGTGGCTAACTGAGCAGTGCTTGGGTAACTATAGCAGACGGTCAAGCAACTTGAGTGTATAATGCTCAAATGAGCATCATGGGAATAAAGTGTGGCTGCCCCCTCAGTCCAGACTGGCTGTATTGATATCTGACAGACTTAAACGGAGCTACATGCACCAAGCTGTTCGAGTCAGTGTTAACATAGATGCAGACCTCTAATCACTATGTTGTGTTCTTGAAATTTACCTCAGATGTGAAAGTCCTATCCTACAATAAATTAAAGACAGAAGTGAGACTGTGTTGTGGAAATACTGTAAGCTTATATACCAAAACAATTGAGTGACATTTGTAGCATAAATCAAGTGGAAAATTTAAAAGATACAGTAATGTCCAACTATAGTTCTAAAATTATATCCATTTTTTTCAGCACCTCCTGCAACACCAGAGAAGATATTACTTGCTGCTATGACAGATTACAAACAGTTTGATTTGTAGGAGAATCTTGTGTACATTGATTGCAGATATAGCATTGTGCAGACACTGTGAAAATAACTTTTCTTTTGTATAACCATATTTTGTTATATAATGTACTGTTGTTTAAGTTTGTGAAACTATAGAAATTTATTGACTTAATATGTTTTTTCTTTGTATGTATGAAGGGAATAATAAATCTATCTCAAAGTCCGTCAAATAGTGAACTTCATCTTCTTCAGTATACCATTTCCTTATTTTACATATAACAACAACTTAATCATTTTAAGACATACAAACAGCTGCAGCATAATCATAAATATGCAATTAAACTTCACTATGAGATTTTTGCAAGGTAACCAAATGTAAGTTTTGAGTGAATGCCATTGTGGGCACCATTGATTTCATGAGATCAATAATGCATCGCACTCATTAGTCCACAGAACAGCTGAATACTGCCATATGGGTCCTGTACATGATTGTTATGTTTTCTAAAGGCCACTGGTATTAAAACTTCAACATAGTTTCTAGTAATCACACAGGAATGAAGGCAATGAGATATGATCAGAGGCAGCAAGTAGCAGAAGACTAGTTAGGTGGTAATTATATTAAAATGTAATATGGAAACCAAATATCTTCAGACTGTAAAAAAATCTCAGAATTCATTCAGAAATGACAAGTTATTGGATGAAATTTTATAGGCAAGGAAATAAAGATAGTATGCACATAATAAAAGAATGCTGTGAATGGAAATTTAGCAGAGTATTTTGTCATGAATAATAGTTCATTACTCATGCCACCTGTTGCCATTTCAGGCAAGTGACATTGTAAGGAAAGTATGTAAGTTTAGCACAGATGAATGGGTAATCATTCTAGGGAAAATGTGAGCTGCAAATGGGTAAATCTACTGACATAAGCAAATATGACAGATTACCCCAGGGGGCTCACATCTATTTTGTGAGTATATGGATGGCCACCATGAGGCTGCAGCCTTTGCACTGATATTTCTCTTTCCATGCTGCTTGTCTGTCTTATTCTTTCTTCATGTCTACCTTTCCAGTGTAAGGTCTTCTTGGTGGTGATTTTGCTTGGATATGGTTTTTGTGTTTTGGACACTTATTTTCTTACCTTCCTGTCTTCTACATCTTCTCATTATTAATCATATGATCCCCTTGTTGAGTTAAATTTGCTACTTCTCTTCTAAATTTCACAGAAATGTAGATCATACTGGGAAGGACACCCAGTGCAGTATATGTTCTGCCTTTGTGCCTTTCTCTCCTTGCACCCTTCTTTCTTGAAGTTGTACTATGCATAAAATCCAGTACAACAGCCATTCTATTGTGGGCAAAGTCATCAACTACCTGCATGGTGGTTGCCCCATGATCATGCAGGTATTGTACTTTTGGTGCCTGAGCTGGAAACACCCCATGCAAGCCAAGGAGTACATCCCCATAAGTCTGGGGCAAAGGGACTCCAGGCAATGATTTACTGGCCAGGTAGCTGTAGTTGGATGGCACCTATTAGGAAGCCCCCTTTTAGAGTGGTTGATACCATGGCAGAAGATTTGCACATGATGTGGATTATACCTTCTTCTGCTTGTAGCTGCAAGGTCCCAGCTCTCTGAAGCTAAGACATATTACAGTGTGGCAAGGCATAACCATAAAATGTTCCCTTCCATGGCTATGCCATAGAATAGGGCTTAGAGAGAAGACGAGAAATACTCCTGCAACTATTTTTTTTTTTTTTTTTTTATAACAGACAGGGATTTATTTTTGACTACAAAGCCTTTGTTCTCCATTGATCATCTTGAGGACAGGTTTGGGGATGTGACAATTATTTAAAAGATGAAAAGTGGCTCCATTATGCTTAAAATGTACTCCCCCAAACAGTCATCGATGCTGCTGCCTGTGACAAGCTGAATGATATTCTTGTCTCTATAACTCCCATATGAATACATATAGTACTGGTTATCATTTTCCACTGAGATCTTGTTTACAGACTGATGACAAGTTGTGTGCTAATTTGGATCAATGATCCATCATACCCATCAGGGACTAAAGAAAACAGTGTGAATACTGGAGCTTTCATTTTGGCCTTTGAAGGTGACTGTGATGAAGCAAGCTGTGATCTCTTCACTTCCTCCTGTTGTGCCATCTGCCTCCTCAAATTCATTTTATATTTATTGTTGTCTAATTACCATTAACATGCATGAGTATAATCTACATTTCCAGAAAAGAGAAGGGTTGGCCCTCAGTCTCAAGGAATATAGGACTAGGTCTACTTTGTGCTTAGTTTTGTGTATGTGATTAATTTCCCAATCTATTTTGACCATTCATAGTTAATATCTTTTGTTTTAGGATGAAATCAATGTGTTTCATGACTTAGATTCTATTATTGACCTATAAACAAATATAAATTCTGTACTAATTATAAACATTTGGAAGAAGACCTACTAGGATTCTTAAAGTATCTGTTTGGCTCTATTTGGAAATATATTAGCAAAGCCAGCACTTAATTAATTCCAAAATAATTACCAGGTTTGTCAAAAGTATTGTTTGTATAACTATATCTGTTAATTTCATTAATTAAACAAATAATTAAGCCTAACCTTTGTGGTAGAAGGAACTGTTAAAAAGGAGGAGTTTTTTGATGTATTCAGTTAATTGAATGAGTTATGTTTTAATTGTAATTTCTGTAACTTAAACATAAAACAGTGTATAGTTTCAGTGCCTGCTATTGAGAGGATATATAAAGCACTGAGTTTTGGTCCCAAGACAGTCAGTCCACAGCCGATTTTCAGACAGGAAATATGTATTGGTTAGAGTAACAACAATGCATCAACTTGATGGTGGAATAAGAAATATATATTTTTTAGAGTAACAGCAATGCAACAGCTTAACATTGGAATAAGTGTAACACAAATAGGCCATGTATTAGAACAACTAATGACAATGTATGTTTAATTTATTTGAAAAATAGTGTTACACATAGCGCATTATTCTGCAAGAACTGTGAACTGTGTGATTAGGATTTTACTGCTCATAGATGTTCAGCACCAAACTTTTGTAGCAGTATGCTGATGTTGAATGCAACATATTAATGAGGCTTATCAACATTTAACAATAGTGAACTGGCCATATAACTGCGTAATATTGGGCAGATGTAAACAGTGAAAGTAAAGAACTGTGAAACGCAATTGTGCAACTGTCGGCTACATCACTTACAGTATTTAGTGTTGAACTTCCACTCCCCATTTTTCAGCCAGTATAACAATGCAGTAAATCAACACTAAGGACTATCAACAAAGAAATGAAGTAGGTGAATGTCACATATGGTGCCATTTTGGGTGAGGACTATTGTATTTGGACACAATAAACAAGGACTTGTTAACTCTGAACAGTGAACAGTGCAGTTTGAACAGAATGACTGAATTTACAGTATATGTAGCACCAGTATTACTGAAAACAGTGAAAAGACTAATTGACAGTGAAAATTAATTACAGTATTCCAAAAGTTTGATTGTGTGTGAACAAGTAACACTAGAATAACACCATAAAATTGTTGGTCGACGTTATGGGGACAGCCATTATGAAGAGAAGTCGCAGCAGCCACTCAGTGTGCCAGCTGGACTCAACCCAACTGATATAAACAAGTGGGGTTTGGACAGTTGGGAGTAACTACAGCAGCAGCAGGAGACAAGTGAATAAAAATAAGGTGATTCATAGCAAAAACCGTTTTATGTTAATGGTACATAATGAGTGGCCTTAATGAACAAGACAATGTGATGGAGGAGAATGAACAACAGGGGAGTGATGTGATTGATAATGAAGCTGTAGAGGTTAAGTTTCTAAATGAACAGAAAGACTTAATGTTGACTGATTCAGTAGATGATAGTGGTTATAAATCAAACATGACTGTAACTTTGAAAAATGGGGATGAATGTCATACTGTAGATAAGATGATAAAAGCATCATCTACAATGTGTGGTGATATGAGCAAAATGGATGAAAACAGTACTGAAGTGGGTGAAATTGTTAAGGCTAAGGAGGAAGAATCTAGTAGGGAAAGTCAGAAAAGGCAAAAGTTTATGGCAGATGGCAAAGTTTAAGCAATGTTAAGACAAATCATGAGACAGACAGCTGGGGCAAGCGTTATCACCACATAATTGCATCCAACACAGAATGTTGAACCCCCTACTTGCTTAGTTTACCTGGTTTAATCCAGAATTACCACATTCTCCCCCTTTCTGTTCCATGAATTTCTCCTACCATTTCCATGCCCATTCTAGCTATCCTCCACAGAAGCATTACTTGAGTTTCTACTGGAATTAGTTATGTTCATCCTATCTATCTGAAACTCTCTCCCTGATTTATTATTATCATCAAAATTCCTCTTATAATCTTCCACTGAGGGCTTCAGCCTCTCCACTTCATCAACATAATTCAAAAAATCACTAATATTACCCCTAGGGGCAGGTACAAGCAATGCTCTAACTTTCTCATGCAACTTAGTTACTAAACCCATAATTATTGATTCACTACCTAGCTCTTGGTCCAAATATTTCAGTTTGATTATCCAAAACCTTTCACAGTACTCTTCCTAGAGTCAAATCTCTCTGCTCCCCAAAATTCATTCCAAATTCTTTCCTGCTTCTCTTTGGACAAATATTCATCTAAAAATGCTTTCTTAAAGCTATGCCATACACACACACACACACACACACTCACACACACACATATATATATATATATATATATATATATATATATATATATATATATATATATATATATATACACTCCTGGAAATTGAAATAAGAACACCGTGAATTCATTGTCCCAGGAAGGGGAAACTTTATTGACACATTCCTGGGGTCAGATACATCACATGATCACACTGACAGAACCACAGGCACATAGACACAGGCAACAGAGCATGCACAATGTCGGCACTAGTACAGTGTATATCCACCTTTCGCAGCAATGCTGGCTGCTACTCTCCCATGGAGACGATCGTAGAGATGCTGGATGTAGTCCTGTGGAACGGCTTGCCATGCCATTTCCACCTGGCGCCTCAGTTGGACCAGCGTTCGTGCTGGACGTGCAGACCGCGTGAGACGACGCTTCATCCAGTCCCAAACATGATCAATGGGGGACAGATCCGGAGATCTTGCGGGCCAGGGTAGTTGACTTACACCTTCTAGAGCACGTTGGGTGGCACGGGATACATGCGGACGTGCATTGTCCTGTTGGAACAGCAAGTTCCCTTGCCGGTCTAGGAATGGTAGAACGATGGGTTCGATGACGGTTTGGATGTACCGTGCACTATTCAGTGTCCCCTCGACGATCACCAGTGGTGTACGGCCAGTGTAGGAGATCGCTCCCCACACCATGATGCCGGGTGTTGGCCCTGTGTGCCTCGGTCGTATGCAGTCCTGATTGTGGCGCTCACCTGCACGGCGCCAAACACGCATACGACCATCATTGGCACCAAGGCAGAAGCGACTCTCATCGCTGAAGACGACACGTCTCCATTCGTCCCTCCATTCACGCCTGTCGCGACACCACTGGAGGCGGGCTGCACGATGTTGGGGCCTGAGCGGAAGACGGCCTAACGGTGTGCGGGACCGCAGCCCAGCTTCATGGAGACGGTTGCGAATGGTCCTCGCCGATACCCCAGGAGCAACAGTGTCCCTAATTTGCTGGGAAGTGGCGGTGCGGTCCCCTACGGCACTGCGTAGGATCCTACGGTCTTGGCGTGCATCCGTGCGTCGCTGCGGTCCGGTCCCAGGTCGACGGGCACGTGCACCTTCCGCCGACCACTGGCGACAACATCGATGTACTGTGGAGACCTCACGCCCCACGTGTTGAGCAATTCGGCGGTACGTCCACCCGGCCTCCCGCATGCCCACTATACGCCCTCGCTCAAAGTCCGTCAACTGCACATGCGGTTCACGTCCACGCTGTCGCGGCATGCTACCAGTGTTAAAGACTGCGATGGAGCTCCGTATGCCACGGCAAACTGGCTGACACTGACGGCGGCGGTACACAAATGCTGCGCAGCTAGCGCCATTCGACGCCCAACACCGCGGTTCCTGGTGTGTCCGCTGTGCCGTGCGTGTGATCATTGCTTGTACAGCCCTCTCGCAGTGTCCGGAGCAAGTATGGTGGGTCTGACACACCGGTGTCAATGTGTTCTTTTTTCCATTTCCAGGAGTGTATATATATATATATATATATATATATATATATATATATATATATATATATATATATATATATATATATATATATATATATATTTAAAAACAAAGATGATGTGATTTTCCATTCGAAAGTGCTGGCAGGTCGATAGAAACACAAACAGACACATATATACACACAAAATTCAAGCTTTCGCAACAAACTGTTGCCTCATCAGGAAAGAGGGAAGGAGAGGGAAAGACGAAAGGATGTGGATTTTAAGGGAGAGGGTAATGAGTCATTCCAATCCCGGGAGCAGAAAGACTTACCTTAGGGGGAAAAAAGGACGGGTATACACTCGCGCGCACACACACACACATATCCATCCACACATAGTGCTGGCATGTTGATAGATAGACACACCTGTGGTGAACTTGGGTTGGTAAACAACGATGTGCACAAAGGTTAGGTGGGTGTGTTACCCACAAAACACGTTGAAGGGTGGAGAAATTTGGGAAAATTTCGAAAAAACTACGTGTAAATGTATTAAAAGGAGTGGTTTTGTGTCTCTGTCTTATCCAAAGGCCTCACCTTCAGCCCTACTCCCAGATTCAACCAAACAGCCCTCGTCAAAGATTTACTGTTCTACACTCGTACTCTCTGCTGGAAATATCACTTTGCCACGAAGAAAAATGATCCTAATCCCACTCCCCAAGACACTATCCAAATTGAACCCTGCCTGGAACAGTTACGTCCTCCGTCACAGTGGGACCCACCTCCTCTTCCTCAAAATCACCCTCTCCAAACCTTCTAGGAATTTCTCACTTCCAGCTTTACCTCTCAATCCTTCTTAAAAAAACCTTAATCCTACTCCCAACATCACCACAGCTGAATCCCAGGCTATCCATGATCTGAAGGCTGACCGATCCATCGTCATTCTTCCGGCGGACAATGATTCCACGACCGTGGTACTTGATCGTCGGGAGTATGTGGCTGAGGGACTGCGCCAGCTTTCAGACAACACTACATACAAAGTTTACCAAGGTAATCCCATTCCTGATGTCCAGGCAGAGCTTCAAGGAATCCTCAGAACCTTAGGCCCCCTACAAAACCTTTCACCTGACTCCATCAACCTCCTGACCCCACCGACACCCCGCACCCCTACCTTCTACCTACTTCCTTAGATTCACAAACCCAATCATCCCAGCCACCCCATTGTAGCTGGTTACCAAGCCCCCATAGAATGTATCTCTGCCTATGTAGATCAACACCTTCAACCCATTACAAGCAGTCTCCCATCCTTCATCAAAGACACCAACAACTTCCTCGAACACCTGGAATCCTTACCCAATCTGTTACCCCCAGAAACCATCCTTGTAACCATTGATGCCACTTCCTTATACACAAATATTCCTCACGTCCAGGGCCTCACTGCGATGGAGCACTTCCTTTCACGCCGATCATCTGCCACCCTACCTAAAACCTCTTTCCTCATTACCTTAGCCAGCTTCATCCTGACTCACAACTTCTTCACTTTCGAAGGCCAGACATACCAACAATTAAAGGGAACAGCCATGGGTACCAGGATGGCCCCTCATATGCCAACCTATTTATGGGTCTCTTAGAGGAAGCTTTCTTGGTTACCCAGGGCTGCCAACCCAAAGCTTGGTACAGATTTATAGATGACATCTTCATGATCTGGACTCACAGTGAAGAAGAACTTCAGAATTTCCTCTCCAACCTCAACTCCTTTGGTTCCATCAGATTCACCTGGTCCTACTCCAAATCCCATGCCACTTTCCTTGATGTTGACCTCCACCTGTCCAATGGCCAGCTTCACACGTCCGTCCGCATCAAACCCACGAACAAGCAACAGTACCTCCATTATGACAGCTGCCACCCATTCCACATGAAATGGTCCCTTCCCTACAGCCTAGGTCTTTGTGGCAAACGAATCTGCTCCAGTCACGAATCCCTTAACCATAACACCAACAACCTGAAAACAGCTTTCACATCCCACAACTACCCTCCCAATCTGGTACAGAAGCAAATTACCAGAGCCACTTCCTCATCCCCTCAAACCCAGAACATCCCACAGAAGAATCCCAAAACTGCTCCACTTGTGACAAGATACTTTCCGGGACTGGATCAGTCTCTGAATGTGGCTCTCCAGCAAAGATACGACTTCCTCAAATCCTGCCCTGAAATGAGATCCATCCTTCATGAAATCCTCCCCACTCCACCAAGAGCGTCTTTCCGTCATCCACCTAACCTTCGTAACCTCTTGGTTCATCCCTATGAAATCCCCAAACCACCATCCCTACCCACTAGCTCCTACCCTTGTAACTGCCCCCAGTGTAAAACCTGTCCCATGCACCCTCCCACCACCACCTACTCCAGTCCTGTAACCTGGAAGGTATACACAAACAAAGGCAGAGCCACGTGTGAAAGCACCCACGTGATTTACCAACTGACCTGCCTACACTGTGAAGCTTTCTATGTGGGAAAGACCAGCAACAAACTGTCCATTCGCATGAATGGACACAGGCAGACAGTGTTTGTTGGTAATGAGGATCACCCTGTGGCAAAACATGCCCTGGTGCACGGCCAGCACATCTTGGCACAGTGTTACACCATCCGGGTTATCTGGATACTTCCCACTAACACCAACCTGTCAGAACTCCGGAGATGGGAACTTGCCCTTCAGTATATCCTCTCTTCCCGTTACCCACCAGGCCTCAACCTCCGCTAATTTCAAGTTGCTGCCACTCATACCTCACCTGTCATTCGACATCTTTGTCTCTGTACTTCCGCCTCGACTGACATCTGTGTGTGTGTGTATGTGTGTGTGTGTGTGTGTGTGTGTGTGTGTGTGTGTGCGCGCGCGCGCGTGTATACCTGTCCTTTTTTCCCCCTAAGGTAAGTCTTTCCGCTCCCGGGATTGGAATGACTCCTTACCCTCTCCCTTAAAACCCACATCCTTTCATCTTTCCCTCTCCTTCCCTCTTTCCCGATGAAGCAACCGTTGGTTGCAAAAGCTTGAATTTTGTGTGTATGTTTGTGAGTCTATCAACATGCCAGCGCTTTCGTTTGGTAAGTTACATCATCTTTGTTTTTAGATATATTTTTCCCACGTGGAATGTTTCCCTCTATTATATATCTAAAAACAAAGATGATGTGACTTACCATAAAAAGCGCTGGCAGGTCGATACACCTATCGAGCTGCCAGCACTTTCATATGGTAAGTCACATCAAGATGATGTGACTTACCATACATAGGCGCTGGCAGGTCGATAGACACACAAACAAACAATATCATACACACAAAATTTGAGCTTTCACAACAAACGGTGCTTCATCAGGAAAGAGGGAAGGAGAGGGAAAGTCGAAAGGATGTGGGTTTTAAGGGAGAGGGTAAGGAGTCATTCCAATCCCGGGAGCGGAAAGACTTACCTTAGGGGGAAAAAAGGACAGGTATACACTCGCACACACACACATATCCATCTGCACATACACAGACCAAGGACAGAGGTTTCGGATTGGGAGAGAGGTTTGGAGGAAAGGTTAACTACTGAATTGGGGTGTTGTGGTTCCAAATTGTGTTGATTGGAATTTTGAGGTTTTGGAGGTAGTGGAGATGGAAGTGGGAGATTGAGTAGATCAGAGAGACTGGGTTTGTGTGCAATGAGAGGAGGCTGAGGTTTGCTGGAAAGGTTGTAAAGGGTGAGTGAGTTGCCTTCCCGGAGGTGGAAAACCAGGAGATTGGATAGTTTTTTGAGGTGGAGGGTGGCATGTTGTTCTAATTTGAGGTTGGCCTGTAGGAGGATGCTCTGAACAGCCAGTGTGGATGTGGGAGAGGAAAGATTGAGGACTTTTATTAAGGATAGGAGTTGACGGGTGTGTTCATTGGCTGAGTTGATGTGTAGGTGAAGGACTAGGTAGGTGAGGGCAATGGATTATTCAGTTTGGAACTGGTATAGGGACTGATTGAAAGAAGGGTTGCAGCCAGAGATGTGAACTTTAAGTGTGAGGCCTTTAGGGGTAATGGCAAATGTCAGACAAGCCTGAGAAAATAAAATATGGGAGCGTAATCTGGCTAGGGCGAAGGCATGTTTGCGGAGGGAATGTAAATAAAACTTAATGGGGTCATTGTGGGGGTGTTGTGAGGGTGACATGGTATTAGAACGTGGAAAGTGTAACATGAGGCTGAAATGAGAATGAAAATGAAAATGAAAATAAAAATATATGGGGAGAGATAAAGGTCAACTAGAAAGCAACTGGAGATCTGGTGTGAAAAAAGGCGAAAAAGTGTTGGTTAAAGCTGGGCTGTGTTGATCCTGTGGTGAACTTGGGTTGGTAGACAACAATGTGCATAAAGGTTAGGTGATTGTGTTGCCACCAAAACACGTTAAAGGGTGGAGAAATTTGGGAAAATTTCGAAAAAACTACGTGTAAATGTATTAAAAGGAGTGGTTTTTTGGTGGCAGATTATGAGAATGAGGCTAACAATTGTCTGACAAAGAAATAATGACGTTAAAACCTGTGGGAAGCGGCTAAAAATGATCAATGATGTGGGAAAAACGGAAATGGAAATAAAGCGAAAGTTATTAGAACTAGCCGAAATTGTTGTTTAATAGGTGAAAGGAACTGTTTGTGAACTAGAAAAGGTGGATTTTATAGCAGCGATAGTGTTGAAAGCGGAAAAAAAAATTTTTTTTGGTTATGGTTTGGAAGTGGGTTACGTATTATTGAGTATATATAGCCGGGATAAAATTGTATAGTAGATTACGGTAAAAAGGAGGAGGTGAATACAAAGTGAACCTACTGGCAAAAACAGAAAGAGAAAATAAGACGAAAGAAAAGATTTCGAAATGCAACAGTGACAATAACACACAGAATTGTTGGGTTCAAATTAATGATATGAATATAATAGAGGGAAACATTCCACGCAGGAAAAATATATCTAAAAACAAAGATGATGTGACTTACCATACGAAAGTGCTGGCAGGTCGATAGACACACAAACAAACACAATCATACACACAAAATTCAAGCTTTCGCAGCAAACGGTTGCTTCATCAGGAAAGAGGGAAGGAGAGGGAAAGACAAAAGGATGTGGGTTTTAAGGGAGAGGGTATGGAGTCATTCCAATCCCGGGAACAGAAAGACTGTGTATGTGCGGATGGATATGTGTGTGTGTGCGCGAGTGTATACCTGTCCTTTTTTCCCCCTAAGGTAAGTCTTTCCGCTCCCGGGAGTGGAATGACTCCTTACCCTCTCCCTTAAAACCCACATCCTTTCGTCTTTCCCTCTCCTTCCCTCTTTCCTGATGAGGCAACAGTTTGTTGCAAAAGCTTGAATTTCATGTGTATGTTTGTGTGTCTATCGACCTGCCAGCACTTTCGTTCTGTGAGTCACATCATCTGTGATTATATAACAAAGATGATGTGACTTACCAAACGAAAGTGCTGGCACGTCGATAGACACACAAACAAACACAAACATACACACAAAATACTAGCTTTCTAGAGGGTAAGGCGTCATTCCAATCCCGGGAGCAGAAAGACTTACCTTAGGGGGAAAAAAGGACGGGTATACACTCGCACACACACACATATCCACCCACACATATACGGACACAAGCAGACATATCTTGCATGTGTGTGTGTGTGTGTGTGTGTGTGTGTGTGTGTGTGTGTGTGTGTGTGTGTGTGTGTGTGTGTGTATACCCGTCCTTTTTTTCCCCTAAGGTAAACCTTTCCGCTCCCAGGATTGGAATGACTCCTTACCCTCTCCCTTAAAATACAAATCCTTTTGTCTTTCCCTCTCCTTCCCTCTTTCCTGACAAAGCAACCGTTGGTTGCGAAAGCTAGTATTTTGTGTGTATGTTTGTGTTTTTTTGTGTGTCTATCGACATGCCAGCACTTTCGTTTGGTAAGTCACATCATCTTTGTTTTTAAATATATTTTTCCTATGTGGAATTTTTCCCTCTATTAATATATATATATATATATATATATATATATATATATATATATATATATGTATGTATATAACCCTTAAGGCTAGAATCTCAAGCAATTTGATGGAATACAGTGAAATAATAGTTTTTCTAAGTGATAATTTTGCCTGATCAGTAATGAGAGATAAGTTTGCCTTAGCATAAGGACCTTTTAGTATGGAGTGTTTTTCAGTAGACTCAATTTTTCATTGCATAAGCAGAGCAGGTGTTTAATTATTAGATAATAAAGCAATAATGAAATAATAAAATAATGAATAATATTAGGGTCCTAATGGTTAGGGAGCCTCTCTCTCCAGTAGGGATAATTTTTGAGAACGCACTGCACTAGCTAACAAAGTAAGAAATGTAAGAAAAATAATGGAGCTGACAGGCATCATTGGGTAATGAAAAAGAAAACTACTTACAAACAAATGTGGTGTAACTATAGTGATCTATTTGTGAACTAGGCAACATTGGGTACTGAGTATATTATGCAATTCATGACACTGCATCTGGGAATGAGAGCTTAACAGAAAGAGCAATATTTTAGTGAGGTACAAGTTATACAATGCTGCATTATTGGATCTATAGGTTATCTGAAAACCTCTATTGGTATTCTGAGGAATTATGAGCTTAAAGTGGTAATACTTTTTTTTTTTTTTTTTTTTTTTTTTTTTTTTGCAGGGTAAAGTAATTTTATTGATCAACTGATAACAGAGGTGCTACAGTGATGTGAATATTCTGACAGGTTAACTATTTGGTAACATTTTGTGATTTTGTGAAGATTTAATTTTCTGGCTGAATGAGAGTAGTACTCAGAGTTGTGTGGAGAAGAATGGCAATGACTTGGTACAACTTCCATGCTCTTACTTTTGATTTGAGTAGTAATTATGTGATTGTGACTCTGTTCCTTTTTCATAATGTAGTGATTAGTAAATCTATGCTACTCCACTTCTTGAGTTTTTGCCAAAGATAAAGTACAAATTTTGGACATTACTGTGAAATGAGTTCATGAAAGGTGTGAATTTCAATCCAGAATTTGACATTTTAGTGATTTTGCAAATGGAAAAGAAACCCAAATCTTTCAAGTTTAACTAGTTTGAGACAGAGTTGTGATCTAGAGTGATGCTTCGTAGTGTAAAGTGTACTTGATTTTAAATTTTTACTAATTCCCACCTTTCGTACTAGAGTCAGTTTTAGTGCTAATTACGACGATGGGTACATATAGCTCTACTCCTGTGTATGTGTATTCATAATTATTTGAAATGCTGTCCTAATGAATGTTGTAGAATCCAAATCTTTGTGTGAAAAAAATTGTCAACAGAGAGAATTTTTATAGATCAGGTCAAGAGTCGATAAATTTAAGAAGTTTACAGTTGTGTGTTTGTTGGTTTCCACATTTGGGTTTTGTGATGTACTAGAAAATTTACTTCTAACCTGAAACTTAGGTCATATAGTAACAAGAAAGTTGTGTGAAACAATGCAGAAAATGTTTTGTTTAGTTTACACAATAGGTTTCCCTTTCTTTGACCTATCTCGTATGATACATCATAGTTTCAATAGCGCCCCACTTGTTCCTGTATTTCTTCTGTACCCAAACTGGTCTTCCCCAAATTCAACTTGTACCAGTTCTTCCATCTTTCTGTAAATAATTCAGTTCAGTGTTTTGCAATCATGACTTTTTAAACTGATGGTTTGGTAGTATTCACACCTGTCAGCAATTGCATTCTTTGGAAGTGGAATTATATCCTCCTTGAGGTTTGAAAGTATTTTGCCTGTCTCATATCTGGGATACCAGGTGCAATAGTGTGGTCATGGCTGGCTTTCCTGAGGAGCTCAATAATTCTGAGGGAATGTTACCTACTTCAGGCACCTTGTTTCGACTTTTATCTTTCAGTACTCCATCAAATTCTTATCACATGTCCCATGTCATCTTCATCTACATCTTCTTTCTCTTCTAAAATATTGTCTTCAAGTTCATTTCCCTTGTATAATATGGTATAGGCAGTGTATTTACTGAATAAAACTGACTGCAGTATTTGACATGATGGCCACAACATAGCCATTTATTCCTGTGTAGAACACTGGTATGTTGTGTAATTAGTGCCACTAAATGTAAGGCATATCTTAATTATTTTGAGAATCAAGTTATTCATTCCATATATTGAGTTAAAATGAGGAAGTTTCGTAACCCCCTTGATGTAGATTTCAAAGAAAGAGAGAGAGACAGAGAGAGAGAGAGAGAGAGAGAGAGAGGCCTGGTTTCAGATCTTATTTCTGTACCTATCCACTGCACATCACTTCCCCAGTTACTAATCTAATTACTTTCTTACAATTAATTGTTCTTGTTGTTTCATACTTCACTGTTGACTTATTAGGGCTTTGTAGCACTACCTTTCTTGAATCTTTTTCAAATTATCAAAATGTGTTTTTTGAGCTCTTCTGTATTTTGGAAAGCCAATTTTCTTCCATCCTCTCAAGATTGTGTCATTGGGACCTCCTGAGGACGGAAGAGAGTAGCTGCTGAAATATCATATAATCAGCATCACACCACATGGCTGGTCACCCAGATGGCATTCAAAGCCATTAACACTGGAAAAATCTAAAATTACTAATCAAAATGTGTGTTTACATAATAACTTTTATCTGCATTAATGTATGAAACAGTTATTTCACACTGAATGAAGTGTGGAGTTTAATGTCATTAAATCCACAGAAAAGCAGAAAAGAGGAAAGGAAGATACTGCTATGCCTTGATTCTTTATCTTCATCCTTACCTTCTGCTAGTGGCAAAATTAATAAAATTTATTTTTCTATGTGCATTTCTACAGTGCCACAAATCACAGTTTTTAGAAACAATTACTCTGTTTTAACATCTGTGGAAAAACTAATACAGGTTTGTTAGCCATATTTCTCCTATTTCCTGTGGCTATTCAAGTCACTGTCAGTAAACTTAATGCTATCTTGCAGCTCAGCTACAAGCTTTTAAGTGTAATTATCATGCAATAATATGAGAAAAAATTCACTATTTTAAAGATCAGTTTTTATTTGATTTTACATCACGAATTACACAAAGTTACTGTAATGGCAATTTTCGATATTCTTTCAAAGTTAACACTAAAAGAGGTCATATAAAATTAACAGTACTGCCATTACATTCCAGGTACTCTATACAGGTAATTCACTTAATGCCGTAAGTTAACGTGTGGCATATAAAATTTTATTGTCGAACTTTATTTTGTAGTCATTTTAAAACATATAGTGTACAATTTTTTCCCTACAAAAATAAATATTTTTTCTTCATTTTACTCCTGAAAGAGAGAGGTTTACGTATAGGAAGTTCCAATTTAACGGAGTAAAATTTTATGATATTGATTCTACGTATTACATCACAGAGCAGCTTGTTAGATTGCACATACAGCAAATGTAAAACCAAAATTCTTAAAATATGTACCTCTTGGTAATACAAAAATTCTTTAGAACATTTGAAATAGTGAATCACTATTCTCCGTACTCATCTTCCACATACAGAGCAAAATTTGTTATTCTTACTCTGACAGATTCTGTGGTTCACATATAAATTACATTCATTCTACAAAAAATTGTATACAAGAAAGAAAAACTTACTCAAAATTGATGAATTCAAATGTTGTGTAAAGTAACAGAAATATAATGAAAGAACACAAAGTGCAGTTCCTACAATATTTAGCCAAAACACAACCAGAAGATGTTGAGTGCCAATTGTACCAAATGACAGATATAAGGGTTTGTCCATTCTTAAAACAAGAGTGCTGGGTAGTACACAAAAAAACCAAGATGTTTCATAAGATAAAGGATTTTGTAACAAAGGAGCAATGCAGCTGAGAATGGATAGTAAGATCACAAGGTTAATTAGAAAAGAGAGTGAATGCTTAATAATAGTCTGTATGCCAAAAGTAGGGATACCAGGTACCCTTTTACCATCTTGTATTTTCACTTAATCAGCCATTTCATTTTATTTTTTCTAAGCAACCTATGATCTCTAAACTTTTGCTCCCTCTTCTGCTAAACTCTCATTAAATTCATACAACCTAGAACTGTGTGCCACTTTGTGCACATCTCCCTAATTTAGCATACTGTCATCTGTGAATATGTTTGGCCTTTTCATGTCTGTATAGAATTACTCAAATTATTTTTTTCTTGAAAGTGTTACCATTCTGGCAATACTCTATATTTTATCATATCTCTATCTTACTTGCAACTGTTTACTTTCTGTCTACTACAAATTTTTCTAAATCAGAGTCAAAAGCTGCACATTTCTTTCAGTGTTTCTGACAATGCTCCCGTCCCCTTTCTTTATCTTTTTTAGTAATTCTACAACAAAAGAATCCAGAACCAAAATCAATTTGTGTAGTGTTACACATAGGTGTGCCAGCCAAGTTACTCTCAGTTTTGTTGGCCCAATAGACCTCTATACTTAAAGGGGGGAAATTAATTTTTTAATACTTATGATGAACTTGCAGGGTAAAAAAAATGTTTTGAAGACATAACTATAGCGGAACTAAGTAAAGTGTTAGAAAATTTTAACTGTATTTATTGTCTTTAAACACACTGGCAATCTTTACCTATGTGGATAACAGTATTTTATCATGCCCAACATTTGTCATCAATTAACCATATGCGAAATGTTTATCATCCTTCTTATTAAACATTGAGCAATAACTGCTAACAGCATCAATCCTTATTGTATACATCTGATGGTCTTCTTGTCTTTATTTTGCTACTTCTAAAGCTAGTGGTCTTACACAATACACTGTTTCTCTCATTCAGCTGATATGCACCTTCTAAAGTATAGGTAATACAGTTTTTAATGTATGCACAACAAATAGCTTAAATGAAGATGCTGAAACATGGAGTAAAAAAATCTGGATAGTTATATACACTTTTAATAATTTGCTTCTGCTAGTATGTGAGCACAAGAGCAATCATTTATTTTCTTCTTCCCAGAATTGAGCAAAAAATCTACATGCATCTTGCTGCAGTACATATTTTTCATAAAACAAAACTGCAATATGTCTTATTATTTTACTTGTAATGTCAGTGTTCAGCGATCAGTCATTGATACAAAGCTGTATACATGCACAAGGATCTCCACTCCATTGAGCTTTACAGATAGTCATGGATAAAACAAGTTGAAGGAGTACTTCCAAATTGTTCACATTTTGAGCTCTCTGTGGAAAACATTGTTTTCACTGCATTCACAACAGTAACAAACACAATATACCATGGAAATTAAAGCCAGTTACAAGATGAACCGACATGTTAACAATAAAAAAATTGTTCTGGTGGCAGTTCGAGCTGCCATCAAACATCCATGTACTCCCAACTGCCATTGCAGGGCTGATAATAGCGTGTAGCCACTGTCCACTGTATGAAACAGAGTCTTAATATCATTCAAAATCACAAATCTTGGGCCACAAGCCTGCTTGCTGCAGATTAGTGATCCAAAACACCCTGCGGATTCTAATTTGTTGCACCATTTTCAGGTCCTGTGAGGAATGCAGGGTTCAGAGTTTCAAATGTTTTACCATTGCCATTTGCTGGATGCCCATTTGCAGCAATGTCCTTCTTCTGCTTCTCTGAAGGCTTCACATAGTGACTCGTACCTTCCAAGTGAAGTGTTTCCTGTCGCTTGCTAGAACGCCACAAGCAGGCTGCAGCAATAAGCAGCAGAAGGGCTCCAAGAGCAATCAGACCAAATGAGATGGCTGATCTAGCAATAGGAGGAGCTGTGGCAGCAAGATTGAGCAGCTCAGTGACATCAGTTGGGAGTCCATCAACACCCTGTGGGAAATCAAACATCAGTTTGGATTGTCTTAGGCTGTTATGTCCTATCAGTGTCAATATGCTTTACAATCATATATGAAGTTTTCTAATTTTTGCAAACTCTTGATTATTGGCAAATAATTAAAAAGAGTCCGAAATTTTAAAGGTGTTAATATCATGTACTGTTTCATTTACCTAAACTGTAATTTATGTGTTTCTCCTCAGTAGATATACCATTCAGCTGTCAAATTTATTAGAAATACTGAACAACGCAGAGGGGGAGGTTTAGGCTTCTGAATAATATTACAAAAAGTTTATGTAGAACATGGAAAATATGTTCCTAGAATGCATTTGAATAATTGTTCATAATTAACACGAGCAGACTAGTCATCACATGGAATTCAAATGTACTATTTTTGCATGTATATTGTGAGGTACCAGTTGGTTAGTTAGTTAGTTAGTTAGTTGGTTGGTTGGTTGGTTGGGGTTGAAAGGACCAAACAGCAAGGTCATCAGTCCTTTGTTTCAAATGTGGTCCATTCCGACAGTATGACATCTCAGAAAAGTCAGAATGATAAAAGGGAAAAGGCTAAAAAATGTAAAAGGGCAGTCATGTTGTCAACGGTAAAAACAAAATGAGAAGTCCGCAAGAGAGTGAACCCAATGCTTTGCTAGAGGCAGGAAATATCCCACCTCTGAAGCAGCAGAGGCAAAACCACTTGCGACTTAAAAGGTGCAACCGCTAGAATGTAGAAGTGTGTATGGGAAAAGGAGACTAACCAATCCTAAAAAATGATAAAAACAGAGTAAAAGGGGAAGAAAAGAGGATCTCAGTCAGGGAGGGGAGTTGGAAATCTCCAAACACGGCCTACAGTGGGAGATGCCCCAACACCAGAGAGAGATTAAAAACCTTAAAACTGAGAATAAAAACCACTTTCACGGAGGAAACCGAGAACCAGATCAACCATCCGTGAATCGTCAGCCAACATCAAAGGTAAAGTGCGGGGGAGTCTGTACTTAGCACGCAGAGCCAAAAGAAGGGGGCATTCAACCAAAATGTGGGCTACTGACTGGAAGGCTCCATAACCACAAAGTGGGGGTGGCTTATCACGCAAAAGAAAATCATGGGTCAGCCTGGTATGGCCAATGCGGAGATGACACAGTGTGGTCGAGTCCATTCGGGAGAGGTAAAAGGAAGAATGCCACAGGCCTGGTGTCACCTTAATCACACAAAGTTTATTAGACAGGGAAGTAGTCTCCCAAGAGTTGGCCCATGATTGTGCAAAGTGGGATTTGATGTGAAGCCGTAAATCCGCTGCAGGAGAGGTTACAGAAAATGGGGGTAAGAGACTGCTCCCCCAGCCAAATGATCAGTGAGCTCATTACCCGGTATACGGTATACCCACATGGCCAGGGACCCAAAGGAAGTCAACAGAACAAGCAGCACGGTGAATATCAGTGAGATGGTCATGGATGGCAGAGACCAAGGGATGGCGAGAAAAACACCGGTCAATAGCCAAAAGGCCACTCATTGAGTTTGTACATAAAAAAATGCAGGTGTGTTGGGACTGTTTAATAAAATTGCCATCAGTTCCGCAGTTAACACCCCACATGTAGGTGGCAGCAGATGATTTTCCATTCCAACAGAGTACATGAAGGCATATCCCACATGATCAGCAGATTTAGAGCGATCAGTGTAAAAAACAACAGCATCCCAAAACTCCCATAAAATTCGGTGGAAAAAGGAACAGAACACTGTTGGGGGGATGGAATCGTTCAGACCTTGGTGGAGATCCATCCAAATTCGAGGCCGAGGAACTAACCAAGGAGGGGTGGAGAGGGGGGGGGGGGGAGGGGAGATCACAGCTTCAACCAGAAGACTATCAACAGGGCTAGTAGGGAAGGCACCAGTGGCCAAACGGATACCACGATGGTGGACTGGATCCAGCATCTGCAGTGTGGAAGGAGCAGCCAAACCATAAACTTGACAACCATAGTCCAAGTGAGACAGAACTAGAGCATGATAAAGACAGAGAAGGAGGGAGTGGTCTGCACCCCAAGAGGCATGGGCAAGGAAGCGAAGGACACTGAGTTTACGGAAACAACCTACCTTCGGAAGTATGATACGAGGCAGCCAAGTCAGCTTATTGTCGAAAAGAAGACCCAGGAAACGAAACTGTGGGACCACAGGCAATCATTGTGCATCAAGATAGAGCTCTGGATCAGGGTGGATCGTAGTACAGCAACTGAAGTGGACCACCCACGATTTTAAAGGAGAGAACTGAAACCCATGTGAGAGGATCCATACAGAGGCACTCTGGATAGCTCCCTGGAGCTGCCGCTCTGCAGATGCCATTGGAGGAACTAACCCAAATGCAGAAATCATCCACATATAGGGCAGAGGCGACCAAAGGACCGACAGAGGCCACAAGTCCATCGATAGCAATGAGGAAAAGAAGTACACTCAAGACAGAACCCTGTGGGATGCCCGTCTCCTGGTTCCATGGAGAACTAAAAACAGTACCAACCCAAACCCTGAAAGACTGATGGAACAGGAACTGGCGGGTAAAAATCGGGAATGGGCCCACCCACTGATGAAGTGTAAGTAAGATGTGATGGTGCCAGGCCGTGTCATAGGCCTTGTGTAGGTCAAAAAATACTGCAACCAAATGGCGGCGCAGGGAAAAAGCGTACCGAAATGCGGACTCCAAGCGAAGTTAATGATCGATCGGAGACTGTCCCTCTTGGAAGACACACTGGTAAGGGGACAATAGATCCTGAGATTTGAGGACCCAATTGAGCCGACAGGCCACCACCTGTTCAAGTAACTTGCAAACAACATTGGTCAGACTAATTGGCTGATAGCTGTAAACAAATAGGGGGTATTTACCAGGCTTAAGGACAGAAACCACAATGCTATCCCTCCACTGAGAAGGGAAGTCACCCTGGAGCCAGATACGGTTAAACACCCGGAGAAGATGTTGCCGTTGTGGAGCACTGAGATGTTGAAGCAGTTATGAATGGAGTCTGGGCCAGGGGCCGTATCATAAGAAGAAGAAAGTGCGGAAAGAAATTCCCATTCAGTAAAAGGTTCGTTGTAAGATTCTGACTGACAAGGGGTAAACATTAGGTGGAAGATTCGGCCCGCTGTTTCCAGTGAAGGAAAGCAGCTGGTTAGGAGTCTGACGCTGATGCCATTGTAAAATGGGTTGCAAGATGTTCTGCAAGAATCAACGGGTCCATACAAAGGCCATCTGGAAAGTGAAGGCCTGGGAGGGTGGACTGCCGATGGCAACCTTGGAGAGAGTGAAGTGTAGCCCACACCCATGACATAGGGACAGTAGAACCGAGGGAAAAAACAAATCGTTCCCAACATATCCATTTGCTCTGTTTGGTTAAATGACGGGCTTTAGCATGAAGGTAACATCAACAAAAGCAAAACGAGGATAATGGAATGTAGTCAAATTAAATCGGGTGATGCTGGGGGAATTAGATTAGGAAATGAGACACTTAAAGTAGTAAAGGAGTTTTGCTATTTAGGGAGTAAAATAACTGATTATGGTCGAAGTAGAGAGGATATAAAATGTAGACTGGCAATGGCAAGAAAATCGTTTCTGAAGAAGAGAAATTTGTTAACATCGAGTATAGATTTAAGTGTCAGGATGTCGTTTCTGAAAGTATTTGTATGGAGTGTAGCCATGTATGGAAGTGAAACATGGATGATAACTATTTTGGACAAGAAGAGAATAGAAGCTTTCGAATTGTGGTGCTACAGAAGAATGCTGAAGATAGGGTGGGTAGATCACGTAACTAATGAGGAGGTATTGAATAGGATTTGGGAGCAGAGAAGTTTGTGGCACAACATGACTAGAAGAAGGGATCGCTTGGTAGGACATGTTTTGAGGCATCAAGGGATCACAAATTTAGCATTGGAGGGCAGCGTGGAGGGTAAAAATCGTAGAGGGAGACCAAGAGATGAATACACTAAGCAGATTCAGAGGGATGTAGGCTGCAGTAGGTACTGGGAGATGAAGAAGCTTGCACAGGATAGAGTAGCATGGCGAGCTGCATCAAACCAGTCTCAGGACTGAAGACCACAACAACAACAACAACAGCATGAAGGTGTTTAAAGGTAATAAGGCTGGCAACGGATGGGTGCCTCTTAACGTGTTGCAACGCTCGATGGCGATCATGGATGGCGATGGCAATGGCAATGGCAATGGCCGTACTCCACCACGGGCCTGCTGATGATGAAATGGTCCAGATGAGCATGGAACAGCAAGGCTAGCAGCACAAACAATCACGTCAGATACGTCACGCAGGATGTCATCAATACAACCTGACAAAGAGGGAGAAAACACGACCTGTGCAGTGTATAGAGGCCAATCAGCACATTGGAAAGACCAATGAGGTAACCAGTCCATCGGGGAGCGGAAAGGGAAAGAGAGAATCAACAGGAAATGGTCACTATCACAAAGGTCGCCGTGTGGCAACCAGTGTAATGAAGGGAGGAGAGAGAGAGAAGAAAGAGATACATCAATGGCATAAAAGGTATTATGACCGGCACTGAAATGAGTAGGGGAGTCATCATTAAGAAGCCACAAGTCGTGGTCTGTAATAAACTGGTGTATGAGAAGACCTTGTCTAGATGGAAATGCACTGCCCCACAAGGGATGATAAGCATTAAAATCCCCGAGAGGGGGGAAGGGAGGAGAAAGTTGCTGAAGAAGGGCAGTTAAGGCAGCAGGTGTAAGAGTCTTGTCAGGAGGGAGATAAATATTGCAAACCATGACCTCAGAGTCCAGGTGGACCCTAAATGTAGTTTGAAGAGGAAACTACACGCTAGCATTGTCTGTATGGACCAACGTACAAACGCCACCAGAAGCCTGCAGGGGTCCGACCCGATTTCGACAGAAACATGGAACCCAAAGAGGGTCGGTGAGTGATCATCAGTAAAATGAGATTCCTGTAGAACCACACAAGCTGCAGAGTAAGACGAAAGAAGGGATTTCAATTCCAGAAGGTGATGGTAGTATCCATTACAACTCCATTGGATAACCACAGAACAATGATTTAAATGGGGGCTGAACAGGCTAAAGTCACCACCTGTCACCGACAAGGAGGGGACGACATCCATGAATGACGGGTCAGAATCTGGTTGTGAAGCTGGGGATGGGACCTCTGGTGACACCAGAGGCTCTTTGTCCTGGGACTTATATTTCTTCTTCTTCTTCTTTTCTGTTTGAGATCGAGGAGGGCTGTGTGGCATAAAGGAGCCAGCTGCAGCATGATTGGGAACAGAAAGAGATCGAGTGACCTGGGGCTGACAGACCACGGATCTCATGGTCGTCGCGTGGCAGCAGACCTTTGGCCTGGAAGGTGCCGGGAAGGGGCATCCCGGGAGGGGCACCATTGACCGGCAGACGCTGAAGGAGTGGCACACTTCTCCAGCTGGGGAGGGGGAGCAGCGCCCAGAGGAGAAGGTGTGGGAGCCTCAGGGGAGGGGGGAGGGAGAAGAGGGGTCCGGGACTGGGGTAAGGAAGGGGGAGGAAGGGGTGAAGATGCAACTAAAGCATAACTAGACGTCATGGACACAGGGTGAAGACGTGCATACTTCTTACGAGCCTCAGTGTAGGTTAAACGATCAAGGGACTTATACTCCTGTATATTCTTTTCCTTCATATATACTGGGCAATCTGATGAATGTGGAGAATGATTGCCATGACTATTAACACATACAGGAGGGGGAACAGGAACTCCCCTCATGGAGTGGACGTCCATAGTCACCACAGAGAGGTGCCTGTGAACAGTGGGAAGACATTTGTTCAGAACGCAAGCACTTAAAACACCTCATAGGAGGTGGGATGTAAAGCTTCACATCACATCAATAAACCATAATCTTTACTTTCTCAGGGAGGGTATCCCCTTCATAGGCCAGGATAAAGACACAAGTATCAATGCAATTGTCCTTCAGACCCTTCTGAACAAGCCGAACAAAGTTAACACCCCACTGTCAGATTGTCACGAAGTTCCTCATCGGTTTGAAGGATGAGGTCCCTGTGAAAAATCACACCTTGAACCATATTTAGAGACTAGTGGGGGGTAATGGACACAGGAATTGTGCGAAGATGGGTACAGGCACGAAGGGCTGCAGACTGGGCAGCTGAAGCAGTTTTGATCAGCAACGTACCTGGCCGCATCTTGCTCAGGGAGTCCACTTCACCAAACTTGTCTTCAATGTGTTACTCAAAGAATAAAGGTTTGGTATTGGTGAAAGTATCCCCATCAGTCCTGGTACAAACCAGATAGCGGGTGAAAGGCTTTGCCCCTAGCTGACGGGCCTGACCCTCTTCCCAGGGGGTAGTCATGGAAGGGAAGGCCGAAGGGGCAGGAGAAGCAGCACTGGAAGAATCAGTTCCAAGCAGAGAGTCAGCCACAGAAGAACGGCCAGAGTTCTGGACCAATAAGCGTTTCATTTGCATAGCATCCGCCCTGACACCACCCCCTCCGATCAGGGGCTCTCCTCACGGGCACCACCCAGCCACAGCCAGGGCCGTCTGGCATGGCGGCCATTGCCGGGAGTTCCAATGCTCCATGATGACAAGCATCCACTCCAAGGCTTTCATGAGGTGGTCACAGCTCAGGTATCAGAAGTGTGTTCCCTGTGTGTTCAGGGGGCTCAACCAAAAGGGTACGTAGGGAGTGAGGTACCAGTGATTAACACAATGAATACGAGACTTGGTGACATTCAGCTGTGATCTTTATGTGGAGGGTCCAGACTTGAGCCAACACTAACAGGGCCATGTTAAAATACCAAAGCCAAGTATTATATGATGGGTGAACATAGCAGTAGGGATTATTTCTATTCAGTGCCTTCCCTGTAAAATCAACGAATTTGTTGTCGAGTTGCTATTCAGATTTTATTTTCTACTCAGATCAATTGGCCTTTATAGAGTGTCTCTTATAGAGACAAGGACATGTAAATCTGTGAAAATAGATGATGCTCTTTCTGTAACAAACATTTGATCTAAACTTTTATTGGATACTGTATCAGTACTTTTTAGGAAATACCACATGTAAGAATAATTTCTGGGTTTCTTTCAGTGAACTCTGCTATTGCTAGTAAGAAAATTATGCAGATAGATTTAACTGCAGCAAATGCTCACTGTGATATGAGCAACATTGGCACAAGTTTTTAGGAATGTTTGTGTAAAAACAATGAATACTATTGAAAAAAAGCTTGTTTTCACTGTATACGGCCAGTGGTAAATTAAGAATTCAATTGAAATGTCACCTGATAGCAGCTATCTGCATCATAATTATAAGGCCTGTGTCTTAGCAGGATGCTGTACATTGTGCCTCTCAAACCATTTATCTTTTACAATAACTATGTACATTTTTAGGGTACATCATATTCCATTAATCACAGTTTCATATTTCACACAAGTTGATTGTATTATAAAATACAAAACTGAGACACCTGATATACTTACATCTTCAAACCACATGATGGGAAACAGTATGTCTGGGAATGTGGCAACTTGCTTGATGTCTGTCACTTGGCTGACCGCCAGATTTATCTGAATTCTGGCTCGTGCACGCAGCGAAACCCCAAGGTCCTGAAAGACAATGGGGCAGTGCTTAGAAAGTTGGTGATAAACCTTAAACAAGTTGTATTTTATTAATTTTGTGGTAATTAAAGCACATTTAACATTTCCCTGAGTGGTATATGATCATTCACAATATGGCAATAAAAGTGTACTTACTGGTTGTACATCAAGGAAAAAACCATGTTTATCCTTTTCTGGCTTGCTTATGCCTTCAACGGCATCAAGAAACTTGGGATCAGCAAGGTAAAAATGTGGGAAGGACAACATGATTGGTGAATCTGAAAGGAACAGAACAGACAATAAGTACTCATTTTAAGGAATTTATTAATTAGCATGGGTTTACACTGTCAAATGTACATATTTTGTAAACATAATTTGGCATTCTCTCTCATCATCATTTTACTCTAGATAAAAAAAAATTAAAGCTGTATGGTGGTATCTTTCCCTGTATAATTACAAAGGCAAATAGTTTTGTAGTTTGTCTTCAAGTAAGCTCACTGTTTCCCATTCACACAGTAAAATAAGAAATTTCAAAACTTTTAAGAAAAACAGAAAATCTTGTAATGTATCAGTATTAACAACAGACAAGCAATGTTGGCATGATTTTAGATATGAAGCAACCTAACATTATAAGAGAAGGTATCCAAATAATCAACAATTTTGACAACCTGGGATAGATGATTGTCCACTTCCCTAGCCATGTAGTCAGCATGTCTGAGTACCACATGCAGGATTCTAGCTCAATTCCTGCAATGCCAAGGAATTGTCCTTGTTGTGGAGACTAGAGTGAGGTATAGTCAACTTTGTAAGGCCAGTTGTGGATCTGTATGAATGAGAAATAGCAGCTCCAAGGTTCAGAAAGCTGACAACAGCTGGGGCGGGTGGGAAGGGGGGGGGGGGGTCGAATCCATGCCCCTCCACACCATGTCCCCAGGCCATTCACAGAAGATCACTTGGCAGGTGGGCAGCATTGTATAGTTTTCATTCATTTTTATTCTCTCAGGATCTAAGTGGGGAGTTTAGTTTAAGAGGTGAATAGTACACCTCCATCCAGCAGGCTGCTCTGTTGTGCTACTGATGTGAATGAATGAAATTATAGGTATACTCTGATGACCTACAAATGAAACATGAAGTAATGCACTTTAAAATTCTTGATCAGTGAATCTTCACATTATTTTGTAGTACATTTACACATTTTAGATTCCATGTTACCTCTGTTTAAGAGTAAAATATGAAAGTAAAATGATATTTTTATTTTTATCTGTTTCTTTGATTAAAAGCTAATTAAATACTCATGAAAGTGTTAACAATGAGGATAACTCTTCATCAGACTTGGCATTATCTATATTTGTCATGTGGACAGGAATTTTATTAGCAACAAAAGAGATCATATTTTTAATGAATGTTACTGCAGAAATATTTTTTGCACTTATATTCATATTTCTAAACAGAAAAGTACATACCATATTGGCACAAGCTAACATTGAACAAGCCATGTGGAGTACAGGGTGGTCCTCCCGGGCAGAAGCATTCATTTTCAGGGTTCTGTGCAACTTCTGCAAAGACATCCTGTGGAGGGGTAAAGCGATAACCCATCACTCCACCATTTGTTTCCACTTCTTTTTCAAATCTGTAAAGAATTAAACTTTTTATAAACAAAGTTACAACTCTGAAACATGCCTAATTTTCCTTTTCTTTACATTAAACAATTTACAAAGCTGAAATCACTCATTTAAAATTGGACTAATAAACTTAAATGACATACAGCTTTTGGCTGCCACTTCTGTTATGTCAGATCAAATATAGTAAAATGAAGCTTACCAAGTGAATCATTGGCTTATTTATGGGACCTAAATTTCATATGGAGATTCTTTTGACAATAATGGAAATTACAATATCAAATTGGCAAAGATGAGAAAAGGTAATCATGTATACCTGATTGATGGTTGGTTGGTTGGTTGATTTGTTGGTTTGGGGGAGGGGACCAAACAGCGAGGTCATCGGTTCCATCAGATGAGGGAAAGATGGGGAAGGAAGTCAGCTATGCCCTTTGAAATGAACCATCCTGGCATTTGCCTAAAGTGATTAGGGAAATCACAGAAAACCCTAAATCATGATAGCTGGATGTAGGTTTTGACCATTGTCCTCCCAAATGCGAGTGATTGATATGTAACAAGCTGATAACATTTTAGAGGAAGCCATTAATGTTAACTAATATTAACACTGAAATGACTAATAATTAATAATATTTCAATAAAATGTGGAAAAGCAACAGCAAACTGCTGATCTTCGTTGTTTATGATATCAGCTTTTCATGTGAACAAATTCAATGAATGCAGTGTCACTGGCATTTTCATTAGAATATGGTCACAAATTACAACATATATTAGTTTGGTCTCCCAACCCAACAACATGGTGCACCCGTAATGTGGTATTATTGACAATTTCTCGCAGCATATCCAGTAGAATCAGGGTGATATGTCATTCTGTGCTGTCCTTCAGACCAAGGAAGGTCTGGATACATTCCTGATAGACGTCATCTTTCAGATATCCCTATAACCAGAAGTCACATGGATTTAGGTCAGGGGATCTGGAAGGCCACATATGTTTAAATTGCTTAGAGATGATGCAGTCAAAACCAAAGGTTCCTTGAAGCAAATCTTTCGCCTGGCAAGTGACATGTTGTCGCTGCATCTTGCATGAAAATAGTTGTGCAGTCATGTGGAAGCAGTTGTAGGACCCCATAAGTGACAGTTATGAGCATTCACAGCACCATGCAGAGTAAAATGTGACTCATCCATCCAAAGAATATTCCCCAGCCACATATCATCCATTTACACGTATGCCAAAAAATGTAGAGCATTCATGGCATTGCAGCCTATCTTAGGGCTTATTTGGTGCACATTCTGAATCTTGCAAGGATGCCAATGTAAAGTGTGCCACAAAATCTTTTGAACTGTTGACCAGAGGACAGAGAATTCTCATGACACAGCTCAAGCACTGGCTGCTGAGTTTAGGGCATGTGCTGCACAGTTGGCTATCAACAATTGCCATTTTGGACATTCCATGTCAAGTGGTCTAATTTTTTTAAAGTACCCTGCTTGACCATCTTGGATTTTACTGAAATTTTGTATGTAGAGTACCACATGTCTCATGTGAACTTTGGTTAAGTTTTAGATTCTCCAGCCGAATACTTGTTGAGCTACAGCTGTTTCCTTTGAGCTCTAATATCTCTCTTGGTATTTTTTTAAAAACATGAAACTCAGCTAACTTCTACAACTTTTTGCACTTGATTTAATGGCAACAATAATTATTATTTCTGTGTGTGCCATGAGTAGATAAATTGTGTCAGGTTAGCCTAAAAAGTTGGCATTCTAAAGAAATTAAAAGTTCAGAGTTACATATAGATCCTTAAATAATTAGTAATAGATATCAGATTTGAAGATATAAATCTACAAGTTGTACTTTTAAAATCTATAATTTGATGTTGCCAGCTCTTTTTGTTACTTCACTAATTTAGTGTAAAGTTGACTACTTTTGCAAAAAGACTAAAAATAGAGTATTTTCAATTCCATGTTGTACAGAAGTATCTTTTAGAAACATTTCAAACCACTCATTACAAACAGGACGTTTTGAACATCCTATAAAAGTGGATTAGATTGACTAACACTGGTACACAATGTCAAAAAAAGAGGGCTAAATTTGTACAAGTCGCAGGACTTGTGCAAGTGCATTAGCAGTTTTTTTGCCACTGTGCCACCATGTTTGTTTATAGATCCCTATTATTTTGATCCCAAGTGTTCTGTGGAGTCTATTGTTTTATCTGTTGCATTTTTTGGTGATGGACAGCATCATTCTGGGAATCCATTGCAAATTCTAAACATGAACAATGCCGTATGAAACCTAGTATACAGGTTTTCAGATTCACATTAGTATTAATTTTCTAATTAGCTTAATTTGAACTGGACATCAATGAATCAATTGATAATGATTATCCTGTAGCCAGATACACTGTTGGGTGCAAATTGTCATCAAAATGCCACCACAGCTCATTTTATTCAAACAAAATTGGGCTCATTTCTCTTAGCAGCTTATCAGAAAATGAAAAATATCTTATTATTTGATGATCAAAAGTTAAGCTTAAGAACAACAACCAGTTCTGCTTGCATCACTAAGTAAAGTACCTCCACAAATATGAAATGAGCCAAAAGTCATGCTGCAATCCATTTGAAAAGCAGAATTGCTTTGACAAAGGCGGTTTGTTAGACATTACTTTAGCAATGTCCAAGGAATTAAAGTGACCAAAAGCAACATCAACTTGATTTTCTGATGATTTTGATTCCAATGCTTCAGACCATTTGGATGAAAGGTTGACTTGTTTTAGCCACTTCTACACTGAAAATATGAAAAATAAGCAGCAGAAACAAAAAATTGAATGTGAGCAAAATACAGTAGCAGAAAAAATAAGGTATCTCTGGAATGACTGAAGACATTGCACAATCTAATCACTCTGCTGAATGAAGTTTGTGTAATGATCACACTGAGCTTATCAAAGAAATGAAAGCAAAAATTGAAGTGTCCAGTAGATCAACAGAAGTTCAGTTACTGACTATGGCCCCAAAATGTTGGTCAATAGAGGAAACAAGTTTGGTATTTCTGAACACAAAACAGCTTGGAAAGTTACAGCAGAAAAAGTTATTGGTGCATTACTTAATGCAAAGATTGGCAAACCACTGTCAAAGAAGGTCATTAATAGATTCAACAGTTTCAATGAAGACAACAAATACAGCAGTATGTGCCCTGGCCAACAGGACTGTGTTTTAGTTCAACTTGGTGGTATTAAAATATAAAAACAGAAGTAGTTGCTACTATGCCATCTTGAAGAACTTAACATGCCCTATCACAATAAATATGGTGCTGAAATTTGTTTCTCCAAATTCTGCAACCTCAGGCCAAAGTGGTGTGTAGCTGTTGGTGCTTCAGGCATTCATTCCATCCATGAATGCACAATACATCAGAATATTAAGCTCATGCTGGAAATTGCTAATGTTGACTAGAAAATGCTAACAGAAAAGGTAGTGTGTGATCTGAGTGCCAAGGACTGTATGATGCCTCATTGTCAAAGCTACCCTGGTGAAAATGCAGTTAAACTTTTCTTGGAAGAAATAGTCCACCACAGGGATGCAGAAGAATTTATTGAATTCAAACAGTGGGTTCACACTGACTATGAAACACTAGAAACAAATGTCTCCATAGTGGAGAACTTTATGGAAAAACCCTGAAAGACCAAAATATACTACTCCAGTGATGTCTCAGCAGCATAATATAAAAACTACAAGAACTATGTGAATTTATGCAACTGTAGAAGTGATTTCAATATTTAGGCTGAAAGGAACTTCTTTGGTACAAGCCATGGGAAATGATGGAGTTGGTGGAGTGACTAAATGGTTGGCTGCATGGGCAAGCCTCCAAAGACCTTGATCCAACCAAATATTGATGCCGAAGAATCTCTTCAACTTTTGTGATCAAAATATAAATGGAATTAAATATATTTTTGTCAGAAAAACTGAAATTGGAGAAAACAAAGTTTCAGAAGAAATTTGGTGATAAAACTGCACAACAGCTGGTATGAGAGAGCATCACCAACTTGTACCAGTTGACTCAAACTGAATTTGTACCTGCAGAGTTTCCAATGACATGATATATTTTGTTGCCAGAATTCTGACACCACTATTCTGTATTTGAAATTACCTGACCTGTCCCCTGGTTGATATGTTGCCTGTATTTATGACAACAAATAGTTGATTGGCAATGTTGCTGAAGTTTCAGTTGAAAAAAATGTTGCATTGATCAAATTTATGCATCTGCCGGGTCGTGCTCATTTCTTTCATTGGCCAGAAAGGCAAGATGTATGTCGGATTCTGGAGCAACACCCGATTTACTTGTTTCCTGCTCTTTCAGTCACATAGTCTGGCTGGCAATATAAATTTCCAGAAACCATGCTGAAGGAAGTGGCTTGTAAATGTAACAGGATGTGAGAAAAGATTACTATCAATTGAAATCAAGCTGTGGACATTGGCTTGGGAACCATATAAGATACGAAGTTTAGGCTTGGGGTCCTATGATAAGATGCCTAATCATTGGCATGGGAACCAGGCAGACACCTACTTGAGGCTTTGGAACCATGAGTATGAAACCAAATTACAGACCTGAGAACCTGGACTAAGAAACCCACTGTACTGGTATGTAGGAAAAGCCAAGGATAACCGCTGTAAGCTCCCGCAAAAGATGTATTTTGCTATGCCGGAAGGCAAGAACAAATGATAAAGACCTCATTCAATTTTTTGTCATCTTATGTCTTGAGTTCTCGTGGAGAGAGGACATGTTTAGATATGAGATGCATGTAGTAGCTTTCACGGTATCTGAATAATAATTTCTCTCAGTGCAAAAATATGAGGCCTTTTTATTTTCTTCCGTGCACCACGAAATGGTCATGCCACACCCGCTGCCTGCAAATGAGGAGGAAGTCTGATAAAAATGAAAATTAAATTACCTACATGGTCAATCATAAGTTTTGTGGCATCTGAAGAAGAAGCACCTAACAGGAGTGTGCAGATCCTGACTACATGAAAGTAAGTTCATGTTAAAGCGGACTCAAAGGAGACGTAGTATAAAAATCCAAAATTTGGGCATTAATTGAAAATAACTGATTTCTATTAATCCCTTTATTTATGCACCCTTTCTTATTATTGCTATTTATGTGCATACATATATAAATTTGCACACCACCTGTGGCTGGTATTGCATGGCTATCGGGTGTGACCCCTTATGGCAATAGGGTTCCCAGTTCAAGTTCTGGAACTGGTAGTGACATCACCATGGACCAATGCAATAGAGTACTAATAATTTCTCAATAACAAAAGCATTAAAAGAAGTCTGTATAAAAGAAAAGTCAGACTTTGAGTATTAAAATAAAAGCTGTTGTATGGAAATGCTCTCTTTTCTTAGGGCACTGTATGCTAGTGTTATTTCATCAAATCTACTTTTCTAGGAGGTTCAAAACTACTCTATCTAATGAGAGTAGTTTTAAAATGTTTTCTAGAAGGCACTTTGGTGCAACATGGGATTGAAAGTACCCTATTTTTAGCTTTTTACCAAAATCATCAACTTTACACTGAATTTGTATAGTAACAGGAAGAGCTAGCGACATCAAATTAAAAATTTTAAAAGAAAAACTTTTAAACATGCTATGCATCAAATTTGACATCTATTACTTAATTATTTAAGGAGCTATGTAACTTGAAACTTTTAAATATTTTATAGTGTTGATTTTTTGGCTGACTTTGATACAGTTTATCTCCTTATGGTGCACACAGAAACAATAATTATTATTACAATTAAACAGAGAGCAAAAAGTTGTACAAGCAAGCTAAGTTTCATTTTTTTATAACATACCAAGAGACATATTAGGTCTCAAAATTGGTGAAAGCTCACTGTGTTTAACCAAAGTTCATTTGAGACATGTGGTACTCTACCTACAAAATTTCAGCAAAATCCAAGATGGTCGAACAGGGAGTCCTAGACCACTTGACATGGAATGACCCATTGGTCTCCCTGCTGCACCACCTAATTCATCTGTTTCTTTAGATTTCTTGGCCATATTCTTTAGCCCATTTATTGACATGTGGCCTCCTCACAGCTGTTTCTGATGATATTCCCACAGTGCAGCACTGCTATTACTGATGTTCTGATAAAATAACTTAACTGTCAGTGCATGGTCTTTCTTCTCAGTAGTCATTTTGTTTCATATGGAAAACTTCAACCTTCATAACCCTATATACCAAGAGTCACTTCAGAAAAGACAGCAATAAGTGTCACCTAGTGACACACAGCATACCAACATCAAAACAGAAAAAATTTAACATTCCGACTGCTTACAGTGCCACATTTTCACTTAGTGGCAGAAAGTGGATCTAAGTATTTTATTTTTTTCAGCATACTCCACAAGCCCACAAATTAAAGAACATATGATGGTTCAGCATACTACGGTGTATACAACCTGCATTGCAGAACTCTGAACATCATCAGTTTGATTATAGCCACTGGTTAAGTTGCTAAATGTATCTGCCTGTGTCTCTCTCTTACAAGGGTCATTCAAAGAAAAATGTGCAAATTAGACACACTAAGGAAAGATGGCACATCATTAGTGAAAATTAGGCAGTTGGTAACTGATGTGTGGACTGCCATTAACAATTTGAATTACATGGTCCTATCTACAATTCTGTGTATACTATCTCAGCTACACTAAAGTGGCACAATATTTACCTTTTGGTATTAATGTTTCTCCTGGCAGTTCTTTCATGCAGTGTTATGATCTAGGTAGTATGTTCTAATAGCAGATGTGTGTGCTAAGGAATCTCATTTAAACTGCCTTTGCAATATTTTCTGTCTGAATTAACTTCAGTTTTTCCTACATCTACATCTGTATCAATATCCTGCAAACCACCTTACGGTGTGTGGCTGAGGGTAAATCTGGTACCACTAACTGGTACCCCTTCCCTGTTCCACTCTTAAATAGCACATGGGAAAAATGATTGCCAGTAAGCCTCTGTATTAGCTCTAATTTCTCAAATTTTCTCATTGTGGTCATTTTGCAAGACATATGTGGGAGGAAGTAATAGGTTGTCCAACACTTATCAGAAAGTACTCTCCCAACATTTCAATAGTAAACCTCTCCATGATGCATTCTCTCTCTCATGTAGAGTCTGTGACTGGAATTTATTGAGCACCTCTGGCCAGAGGATCATGTGATGAGATGTATTGCCCCTCATTGGATCTTTTCCATCTCTTCTATCAATCTTCCCTGGTAGGAGTACCAGTTTTATGGAAAGTGCTCAAATTTGTCAACCAAGTGCCTTGTAAGTCACTTATTTTCATGGATAAGTTACATTTCCTTAATATTTTCTTCTGAATCTATCCACCATCTGTTTTTCATACTATCCGTTTTATGTGATCATTCCACTTAACGACACTCTGGATAGTTACTCCTCGATTTTTAATGGTAGATACAATTTCCAACAATTTGTCATAAGTGGTGTAGTTGTTTGGTAGTATATTTCTTTTTGTATGTATGTGCAGTACGTTACATTCATATATGTTCAGGGTCAACTGCCAGACTGCACCATTCCTATGTAGATCTTTCTGCAAGTTGATACTGTCTTCTGGCATTGCTACTTTCTTTTAGACAACTGCATCATCTGTAAGTGGTATTGAAGAGCTTTTGACAGTTTCTACTAGATTATTTACACACATTTAAACAGGAACAGTCTTATCACACTTCATTGAGGTACTCCAGAAAATACCTTTACACCTGTCAATTTTGTTCCATTAAGAGTGACATGGTGAGTTCTGTCACAAGGGAGTATCTAATCCAGACACAAATTTGGTCCAATACTTGATAAGCTCATGTTTTTTTTCACTAAACAGTAATGTGGGACAGTGTAAAGTGTCTTCCTGAATTCAAAGAACACAGTATCAACATGAGTGCCCTTGTGTACAGCATTATAACCCTCATGAAGTAACAGGGCAAGCTGAGTTCCGCAAGATTTCTCTTTACAGAATTCATGTTTATTTTTATTGAGGATATTTTTAGTCTCCAAAAGCTTCATAATTCTTGAGCATAAAGCACATTCCATAATTCCATAACAGATTAACATCAATAATATAGTCCTGTAATTATGTGCATCTGTCTTATGACCCTTCTTGGAAACCAGAATGACCTGTACCTTTTTCCAGTTGCTGGGTACAATCTGTCACTCCAGTGAACTATGATAAATTGCTGTTAGAAAGGGAGGAAGTTCATTCTCATGATCTTTGTAGAATTGTACAGGTATCTGGTCATGATGGAAAGTTCATTCTCATGATCTTTGTAGAATCGTACAGGTATCTGATCCTGCTGCTTTGGCATTACCAAGTGATTGCAGTTGCTTTCCCATTCTGTGATCGATTATCTCAATACCTGTTATTTTGATGTTCATAGGATGATTGGTAGGAGAGACTACTATGATCCTCAATGGAGGAATAATTTTGGAAGATGAAATTCAGTATTTCAGCCTTTTCTGTTACCTTTTGTTTCACTGTCAGTACAGTTAATGAGTGACTGAATAGATAATTTCAAACTGCTTAACGATTTTACTTCAGACCAAAACCTCTTAGGTTTCTAAGTCAGATTGGTTGACAATATTTTACTTTCAAAGTTATTGAACACTTCTCTCATAGCACTCTTTATGCTCATTTTCACTTTGTTCAGCTTTTGTTTGTCAAGCTAGATTTTGACTTCTCTTGAATCTGTGATGAAGCTCTGTTTAGATAACAGTTTTCTAACAGGTTTACTAAAACATTGCGGGTTTCTTCCATACATGAAGACCTTGTTCAGGACATTCTTGTCCAAGGCATATTATATGATGATTTTTTTCTTCATTTATCCTTCACATAGAGGAAAAAACTGCACAAACTATATAAGCAACAATCAGTATTCGAGTGAACTTTTAAAGATTGAGGATTTATTTATGTACACTAATGGACAACAATGTTCTTGCCCTTTTTCCAGCTTTTGTGATGAAGAATTTCCTCAATTTAGTTGAAAGAAAATTCATATGCATACACAATTCAATATTTTAACATTAGAAAATGTGACACCTATAACAGTCACCATCTGTCAAGTAGCTAACTAACTTTTGAATGTGAAGTTCATTGATAATCTCATTAACATCAAATAAAATCTTAGAAGTTTTCCATAAGTTAGCTGTTTTCCTTTCAATGTGTTTCATTAATGACTGTCCTTTCTCAGTGTAGAACATAGTTAACATTATAGTGAAATCCAAAAAATTATTTTCAAAATCTGCTGATCTGTTACAAGAAATACACCTAAGGCCTATCAGAGATATACTTACTGAACTACATTTATGGAAAATATTGCCAATCTTCAGTAGCAGTGAGTACCATATGAAGGATGAAGGCAATACAGAATAACAAGTAGAACATTTTCCTTAAAACATATCTAGTGCTGTAGAAGGACCTCTTTCACTCTTGCACCAATCATAAGAATAATAAGAGTGCAACTGTAGAAAGAATGTTCACTATATGAAAAGAGTTAATGTATACTGCTTTTTTATAACTTTGGTATAAGGAATATGCTATGCACCTTTCATGTAAATTATGACCTCTGAACAGTGGTGGTGGTGGTGGATAGTGTTTAATGTCCCGTCGACAATGAGGTCATTAGAGACGGAGCGCAAGCTCGGGTTAGGGAAGGATAGGGAAGGAACTCGGCCGTGCCCTTTCAAAGGAACCATCCCGGCATTTTCCTGAAATGATTTAGGGACATCACGGAAAACCTAAATCAGGATGGCTGGAGACGGGATTAAACCATCGTCCTCCCAAATGCGAGTCCAGTGTGCTAACCACTGCGCCACCTCACTCGGTCTCTGAACAGTAAGATAGGTCTCTGATGTCATTGTGGTCAATCTCTCATTTGACCTTCCTCACAGTAAAAATCATTTAATTTCATGAGCAATTGTCTCAGATACATGTTTATAGATTTTAGGTAGTGCTTCTTTCCATACTGTGACTTGTTAGTGAAGGAGCTTTACGTCTATTACTTCAATAATGTCAATAATCAGAAAAAGTGTTTATGCTGCTGTGCTTGCATAAAAAATCAGATTTCCTCTCATTTAAAGTTCACAGTCAAAACATCACTAATTAATACAATGGTTCATTTGTCCTGTTAAATGTAATTCTGATGATAGATGCCAAAATGTGTTAAGTTGTGAAATGCATGTACCTAAAAAGCTATCAAATGAAACATTGTGTTATTTGTTATAGAAATTCCAGCATTAGACCATAAAGATTTATCATCATTCATTATTTGATTCCCAGCACTGGCAAAACATATAATTAAAGTGCAGGTCATACTAGTTGTGTTAGCACATGATACCAATAACAAAAATGATATTTACCTGAGAGGTAGCAGCCGACATAGATCTTTGTCATAAACATGGAGAGTTGTACTTTTTGTAATTTGTGGAGGAAAAATTGATCCATCACTACCATTAAGTCTGTTACATTCCTCAGTTTTCCAGTGCGGCAGATGAGTACGGCCATTGAATGTATCAATTAATCCATAATGTGTGATGTCATCACCACCTGTGAAGACTGTTACATTGTCCTTTGCTGTACCATTTTTCTGAAACATTTTATTACCTGTGTTAGAATAATGATAATATATTACTGGAATAATCACAAGGATTTGCAGACAGAGTAGCTACCATGTGGTTTACTATGTGGCAAGTGGTGTAATTATGCAGGTACTGATTATACAGTGGTATCATTTGGATGTACAGCAATTAATAAATATGGTTTATCCAATAGTTTTGATTTTTATTCTATATGAGATTGTGATTTGTTTCCTCTATGCCTCCCTCTTCCACGAAAGTAATATGAAGTCATGTTCTGCGCCCCCCCCCCCCCCACCTCCCCCCCTCCTTCTCACTCGGCTCATGTCATGGATATGCTTTTGTTTGGATATGCACTGTTTAGAGTATAAAGTTAAAAGCAGACCAGCAGTATTTGTGAGCAGTTATTGTTGTAAGACTAACTGGTGCTTTCTAACCACTTTTCTGCTTTTGTGTATAATGCATAAATGGAACAATTAACCTTAAAATAATTGTTTGAAAAATGCTTATCTATAAAAAAAATTGAAGTGTGAAAACTTTTAGTGTCATAAATAAAATACTCACCCCATACAGAAGTCCGAACTCTTCATATGGAAGCTTCTGTTCTTTGCTGACAACATCCTTTGCAAGTTTGAGCAAAGGGTCTTCATAACCCCAAAGTAGCTGGGCCACAGACACTTCTACAAAAGGTTTTATTTTCAAGATGTCCATTATGGAGGCCATGGCCAGTCGCAAGAAACGTGCTGCATGCTTGCTCTGAGATGTTGCACTCTGTTGCAGATAAGAGAGTAAATATGAAGTTGTTACAAACAAGAACATACCAATATAAGGCTCTGAAAGTATGTCAACTTTTAAAGTATTTTTTGTTTTACAAAAATGGAAAATTCTGAATGAACCAAACAATCAAATTATCAGTGAATGACCAGATTGGTTTTCTTTCACTTGATATTTAGCTGCATATGCAAGTTATGTCTAAGTAACTAATAGTCTATGGACTGCAAAGACAACATAAATTTTCGCCGCATTTGTTTATGCCCTAGCAACATTGCAGGGGTGAAGCAATAAAAGTTCTTGGGTGCAGTTCAGTTGTATAGCTTAAAAAGCCCGTTAATTGAAATAATGAAACATTAACAGAAATTTCATTTGTTTAAATCTGGTAAATGAAAAAGACATCACACGCTATCAGGCTATGCATATAAGAAAATTGATCATGGTGGAGAAATAATTACATAAAAGGTAAGAGTATGGTCCTCATTTGGCCTTGAGAGATAGTAATATCAGTGGTATTCTAAGTGGAGGGGTTTTATCTACTATCATTCCCATTAATCAATTAATAATTTGTATCCTGTGGATAACATCAAGAAAGGACATATGTATTCTATGGATACTACAGGATTTGGCAGTGGACATGGATGTGTTAAAGAAAATGGAAGGAAGGAAAGAAAGGAGGAAGGGTGGGTTCAACATTGTGTCAATATTGAGATCACTAGAGAGAGAGCACAAGCTCCAATTGCTTAAAGGATGGGGGAAGAAATTGATCATGCCCTTTCAAAGCGAGCACTGTGCCACCTCACAAAAAGTAGAAGGGGGCCATATTCTGTAACTTTTTACTAATCATTTGCATTTCTCTAATTATAACTGTTCTTTTATTTACTTTTCATGTAATTATATTTTACAGAAATTCTTCAACTTTTTAGATATGTGTCCAGCTCCAAATTATGTATTTTAACACACAACAGAAAAATCCCACACTATGCAGAACTGGCATCAGATAGTAATGGAAAACATGTTGCTAGATAGTTTTCCCCACCCATTAACATAAAAATATTGAACTAACTCCTTTTGTCCTGTGGACAAAATACTGTATATGCTGGAATATTCCAGTATATGACTACAGTCTAATAACCCTGAAATGCCTTAACTTAGAATAGATGTGCAACGCGACCTTTGTATCTTGGGGGAGAAAGGGTGGATGTAGGAACAACAGCTTTGTCGAATTTAAAAGTCTATGCTCTCAAAATAAGAGTGATCCATCTGCCAATTGTGATGAAGTTATAGTATTATTAACGTGTGCTTGAAGGTGAAAGGTGTTTATCACCATATAGCAGAGATGCTGAGTTGCACGTAGGCACAACAAAAAGACTGTCAGAACAGAAAATGAGCTTTTGGCCAACAAGGCATTCATTGGAGATTGAACACACACACACACACACACACACACACACAGAGCATTACCGACAAACAAATACAGTGTATGGCTATGGGAACTTGCATGGCACCATCCCATGCCAACCTATTCATGGACCATCTAGACGAATCTTTCCTGAACACCTAGAATCACAAATCCTGCACCTATTTCAGATTCATCGATGACATATTCATGATGTGGATTGAGGATGAGGACACCCTGTCCACATTCCTTCAGAACCTCAACACGTTCTCTCCCATTCACTTCACCTCATCTTATTCAACCAAACAAGCCACTTTCCTCAATGTTTACCTCCACATCGAAAGATGGTTACACCAGGACCTCCACCCATATGAAACCTACCAACTACTATCAATACCTCCACTTCATCAGCTGTAACCCATCCCATTCCATTCCAAGAAGTTCGTTCGATATAGCCTAGCCACCTATGGCTATAACATCTATAGTGATGAGTTGTCCCTCTGAAAATATACTGAGGGTCTCTCTAAGGCCTTTACAGACTATAATTACCCTCCAAACCTTGTACAAACTGTTGCCCCATGCCTTATCTCTCCAGTCACCCACCACCTCCCAAAGTCCCACTATCTGCCCACAGAGAAACATTCCTCTCTTTACTCAGTACTATCCAGGACTGGACAGCTGAATTACATCCTCCACCAGGGTTTTGACTACCTCTCATTGTGCCCTGAAATGATGAGCGTCCTACCAACTACCCATCCCAACCCTCCTACATTGATATTTCGTCGTCCGCCGAACCTACACAGTATATTTGTCCATCCTTACCCAACCCCTTCTCCCAATCCCTTATCTCATGGCTCATATCACTGCAGTAGACCTAGATGCAAGACCTGTCCCATACATCCTCCCACCCCCACTTACTCCAGTTTAGTCACAAGCATCACCTATCGCATCAAAGGCAGGGCTACCTGTGAAAGCAGTCAAGTGATCTACAAACTAAGCTGCATCCACTGTGCTGCATTCTATGCTGGCTTGACAACAAACAATCTTTCTGTCCATATGTTGCATGAATGGCTACTGAAACTGTGGTCAAGAAACAGCTGGACCACCCTATTACTGAGCACACCACCCAACACAACATTCTTCATTTCAATGACTGCTTCACAGCCTCTGCCACTTGGATCCTTCCCACCAACACCAGCTTTTCTGAACTGCGCAGATGGGAACTCTCCCTGCAATATATCCTATGTTCCCATAACCATTGTGGCCTCATTGTCCTTTTGCCACCTATCTCCTTCCCTGTTCCCATTTCAGTGCTGAACAGTCTTCTATTCCACCAATGCACGCAAAGTCATTTCACCTCTCTCCTTTTACTCTAACCCTCTCCCCCCTTGCTTTCCATCTAACCTCCTGACTAGTATCTGGTTACCCTACCTCTCTTCACCTCACCTATGTATGCTCCCAAAAGCAGCACTTTACTGTGCCCCACTCTACTGGGCTATCCTTCCCCCTCCCTGCCCCAGCCACCTCCTTACTCCCACCACATGGTTGCATCTCCCATCATGCACAGCCGCTTGCAGAGTGGCTTCAGCAGCCAGAGACTGTGGTCATGTGTGCGAGTCACATTTGCGTGCATATGTTTTTCTATGTTCTGTCTGCAACAAAGGCCTTGTTGGCTGAAAGCTCATTTTCTGACAGTTTTTTTGTAGTTGTGGCTGTCTGCAAATCTGCACACATTGAGTAGCAACTATCCTTTTCACAATATTTTGACATTCCATCCGGATTTTCCATTATTGAAAGGTGTTTATCTTGATACGTGCACAATACTTAAAGTTTAACTCACCAGCATGGGTATGTTGGGAACCACAACCATATCCTCCTCACTGCCAGCAGAATTCAGTTCATCAAACTTAAACACTTTGCGCTGGTTGAATGTCAAAGTGTCATTGTCATTGAATTCCAGGTTCACCTTCTCCCAGTGTTGTCTGGAAAGCAAATGAAACAAACTGTAACAAGATGCTAAGAGACACAATGTCTCACAACATTATGTCTTATTGATAAGTAAACAACACAGTTAATTATGGAGTAGAGAAGGAACCAAAAAAATACAAGTTCACATATGAAATGGCAGATTCCACACAGCTAAAGAGAGGAAACAAGGAAACTTCAGTTAATAAACATCTCTGTACTGAATACTTAGAATAAGTATGATGGTTCAGAGTGTCATCTACAGCATGTTATGATTTGAAATAAGTCCAGGACAGCAATGTAAGACACTTCAGTACATGAGCCCACACTGTGATTAGCACTGCTAGCCTAGATTCAATCCATATCACTTACAATATTCAATGTAAATAACAAAACATTCTATGGATTAGACGAGCATTCAAGGAGAACAGGTTTCATTTTACTTTTAAAAATTTAACTTAATGTGTCAAGCTTTTTACATCATTTAACAAAGTGTCAGTAGTGTCTGTCCAACATAATTAAAGCTTTTTCAATGAAAATATTTCCTTAAAAACGGAACTGTGTTTTTTGGTCTATGGTGAGAAAAATTTAGTGATATAACTCTTTTGTAAATCCAACAAGTTCTAGAGTAAACACACACTTAATATGCAGATTTTTATGCTCTTGCAGCTGTTTCAATGATCCATCATATGGAAGTTATTCCTCTTTCCACTCTCTAAAGAATGGTGTATACATCACATATCGCTTTTTGGTGCTAGTTTCCAGATGACACATCATTCAGTTGGTCATAACGACAGCATAAAATCCCCACATACAGTCTACTTTTAACCTCGATATTTACTGTTAGACCAACAAAGGAATTTATGTTTTACAGATTTCCTATTTCATTGTTTCACAAAAATAAAGAAGTTCTTTACTGACTAATGTTGTTACAAAAACATTGGTATTTCATTAAGCCTGTATCACTATTTTTCTGGGTGAAGAGATATTACAAATATTTTTAACAAGTCAAATGTTATTTGATACATGCCTATATATCCTAGTGGATAAATGAAAAGCTGTTCACTGATGATGCTGATTTGTACAGATAAATCAGAACACTAGGATCACATAAAAATGGAATACAGAAGATGAATGCTTAGTGAAGGGACATGCAGTTG